>NC_071353.1:31217833-31357833 GCF_943734655.1 Sabethes cyaneus
TAATTTGTAGTTCTATAAATAATTAAACCACCAAGTCACAATCACACAATCTTTGGTGAGGCGGTGATGCCACGTTTTGTAGATTTTACTTTGGATAACTGGCTGGAAACTACATATCTACACAGTTGACAATCGTTACACGTTTATTGGCTTATAAAACTTATTCAAAATATAAAACATTTGTCATTAAATGCAAAACTTTTGGCTAAGCAGTAAATAATAATCAATTGATCTGGGTTATCATTTACAAAACAAATTCACACTCATCAATTCATTCGAAAATAGTCATAATAATGCCATTTATTATGACATATCGTTTTAATGTATGCTTGTCTTTCAACCAGCATGTAAAATTACGCAGGTTGGAAGATTTCCAACTAATATTACCGTTCTAAGTACATTAGAGTTTTTCTGCACTCTGCTTTTCAATTATTTTTATCACAGACAAACAGACGAGACACTCGCGTTAATTCCATCGTCAAATAAAAAACTACTCATTTTTCAAAAAAGCATGTTTCGCAACATGGCCACACCGCGGCGCGCGGGTGTTGCATCGAGTTTTCAGTATAAAACCATACAAATGTAAAAACCCTACAGCATAAAACCCTGCAAATGCAAGCTATTCCGCAACATGCATAACAGAGGGTGCTAGTGTGCAGGCCAAATGTGTAGGACGATGGTTTTTAATGGATTTTCTTCTATGTGTCATGTTAGTTCGTCAGTGTTTTTATACTTTACAGCGATTGTATGACATTTGCCCGAAAACTAATTGGCAGAAAATTATTTGCCGGAATGAACCAGCTCCCAGAAAAACATTCCCCAGAATGAATCATTTCCCAGAAACCCATTCACCAGAATGAACCATTTCCCTGAAAACTATTCCCCAGAATCGACCATTTCCCAGAAAATTATCCTCTGTCTTTCGGAAAACTTCACCAGAATGGACCATACCCCACAATACATGTATTTGCATGAGCTTACCAGAAATTTGAAACAATTAAGCGTTTTATTGGTTCTTGACTCTTTTTTTTGTATGCCAGAAGGTCATTGGGTTAAAAGGTCACTACGACAGTCTTAATGATCGTCTTTTGTGGCAGGCCCCGATTGCTGTACACAGTTTACGGATCGCTCATACCCATTGATGGAGTTGAGCGGGATAGTTGTTTGGAATCGTGTGCCCCAATTCGGTACTACATAGTTTATAAAGTCAATGACCGTTTTGGGATTTAGGCTCCATACTGATATGGAGTAAGAAGGAAACTTCCGAAGAAGAATACATTGTTTCCGCAAGTTCCTTTAGTTTTACCGTGAACATGCGGAAGCAAGACGTGCGATGTATTACTGAAATGTCAAAAATGCCGTTCAAATATTACGAAGACGTCCGCCATTATGGCTCGTAAAAAGCTGGATACATGGATCAAGTGTATGATACATGCTTGAAAAAATTAAAAAGTTTCTTGCTGTCTAGTTTTCGAATAATTTCCTTCTTGCAAAATAGCTATTAACAGTTTCCCTAAAATCAGCTTGTAGAAATTTGGATTTGACTATTACTGTTCGAAAACTGCGACAGCATGTTCGGCCTACTTAGTGAGTATATGCTGTCCTTACTCGCTGTCGCTCGTTCTGACTCAACTAAGGGATAGACCCTACTAGTCACTAAACCTAGGAAAATGTTTCTACCTAAATTGAGGTGATCTCTGCAGGGGGGCTGCTCCCTGCAGTGACCGGCGCTTCCGACAGCGGGTTGCCGGCGAACACTCGCGGCCTACGGCCGTCTCGCCCTCAATGACCTAGGAAACACTTGCTACTAAGACGGCAAATAAGGCACACCTTGTAATGTTGTAATGAGCATAACTCATTTGCATTTAAGGGAAAGAAAAAAGGATTTGTAGTGCAAGTAATATGTTTCCATTTGTGTATGGCCACGTAAAATCAAATAAATGCAAATAAATGCCATAACAAACCATTATACCATAAGCAGTAGATCTTGAGAAATGCTTTTTTCTTTCCTTCATTATCCCATATTCTGCTACACACAAGATTAACTTTGAATTGTTTTGATGACAGTCAATGTTAACCTTAAGAATATATTCTTATTAATGTATGATATTATTCGAAAAAATAGTTTTCAGGAAAAATATAATTTCGGGAAAGAAAATATCGGGAAAACGGGGCAAAGAGATAAAACAGTCTATTCGGGAGAGTTGTACTACGCATTACGCTGCTATATAGACAGTAGCATTGTTACACGAGCTCCGTAATTATCCTATACTCTAATTACCGATTACTCAGCCCCCCCCCCTAGGAGAGATTTAGTCCCCCTATAAAAATGAGCCTGGCCGGCCAAATAAAATGCGGGGGGCTATAGCCCCCTCCATAAATGAGCGCTTAATCCGCCAATGGAAAAATGGTTCCCTCTATGAAAATTTTTGGAGAATAATCTATTCTGGGAAATGGTATTCTGGCGAATGGTACATTCTGGAAAAAATATTTCTGGGGAATGGAACATTCTGGGAACATTTTTTCTGGGAAATGATACTTTCTGGGGAACGATTTTCGGGCAAATTGCATTCTGGCAAAAAAATTCTGGGGAATGGTTTTCGGGCAAATGTCATACAACCCTTTACAGCAATTAAATCAAAAACTTGTATGGAATTTCATGGCTAGTCTTTGAATAAACACTGAAAATTTGTGCCTCATGGCACATGCTAGATTTCTATCACTAACGAACTGACATGACGCATAGAAGAAATTCCTATAAAAACCATCGTCCTGCACATTTTGCTTGCACACTAGCACCCTCTGTTATGCATGTTGCGGAGTAGCTTGCTTTTACAGGGTTTTATACATTTGTGTGGTTTTATACTGAAAACTCGAAGCAACACCCGCGCGCCACGGTGTGGCCGTGTTGCGAAACATGCTTTTTTGAAAAATGAGTAGTTTTTGATTGGACGATGGAATTATCGTGAGTGTCTCGTCTGTTTGTCTGTGATTCTATCTACCACGTTTTTGTACTACAAGACTTCAATTTAGAATATATTTTTATAGTATATCGATATAATCGGTTGAAGAGAAGAGGTAGGTGCGTTCTTTTCTTTAACAGCTTACATCAGGACATCAACTTTGTCTAGATTTAATATTTAAATGATAAGATCGATCGAAGGGTAGGGGTAATAGAATGGATAGTTGTACACTTTAACAAACTTGTTTGCTTTCAGAACATCGAGTTCGTCTAGGTTCAATGTTTAAATAATAACTTTCAGGTTCTGTTTTTCGGCTATGTAGTCTGTATTTAATCGTTTTAGCTGCTAAATACAGACTACATAGTCGAAAAACAGAACCTGAAAATTGCATATTACAGTCGAAAAGCATACATTAAAGTTTAAATAAAATAACATCTAACAAGTGTAGTTTCGAATTTTTACAAAATTGTTAACCTTATGGACTTCGATTTGATCCAGGTTTACTGGTAATTCCTGTTCTGTTGGAAAGCAAGGGTTCGGTCCCTTTATATTTAGAATCGAAATAAACGAAACCGCAGGTGTACATACATCAACCAAAAAAGTATTCGGACAGCAGCGCATAAAATTTTCTTTTAGTAATTTTGCACAGTATTTTTGCAAAGAATGGTAACACATATTTTTTAAAACAATGTTTAACTAAAGCATATTTAGATGCACAACAAAAATTCGGGAAAAAGCTTTCCGTTTTGAAGATAGAGTAGATATAGTTTGAATTGCTCAAAAATGCAGTCAAAAAAGTATTCGGACAGTTAACTATTAGTTGAAACAAATGTCCTTTCTCGCTCAACTACTACCTTGTAGGACCATTTACATTCTTGATGACCTGTTTTAATCTGTTAGGGATAAAATTAACAATTTTTCAAATATCCCTCTGTGAAATGCTGACCATTTTTTACAAGAGGTCGGTTTAAGTCATTGTGATAAGAAATCGAATGATTTCTCATTTAGAAATGAAATTATCGAAAAAGATGTTCAAAAGGGTTCAAATCTAGACTGAATACTGATGTTTCGATAGCTCTAGGACAATTGTCTGGTGCCTACCACTTACAATTATCGACAGTATGTTTAGATTCAACATCCCGGTACAATATGTATGTACCGCACAATTACAATTTTGCTTTAATTTCACCCAAAATTGTTCAGATAATAGAGTTTACACTTAGTTCTATCCAAAAATATATATCTTTGCTACCTCGGAATTTTGCATGCATCCCAACAAGGTATGACACTAACCGCATTGCATGTTTACTTGCTGACGAGTGATTTTTCTCTTGTAACCCTTCTCTTTTAGTTATTCTTGCATAGGGGTTGTTGATGTCGTACCTTGTTGGGGTACATGGAAAGCTCCGAGGCAGCAAAGATATATATTTTTGGATAGAACTAAATGTAAACTCAACTATCTGAACAATTTTAGATGAAATTAAAGCAAAATTGTAATTGAATGAAGCAAAAACAACAGCAATCGACGTCGGCCTGACTAATAACCCCTTAGCAGTGGCGTGGCTTCGTACAGAAAATACAATAAAAATTCTTGGTGTGATGTTTGCCAACTCGGTGCGAGTGATGGTAAAGCTAAACTGGGATGCACTTGTGACCAATTTTTCCCGACTGGTGTGGCTACACTCTTTACGCTGCTTATCACTGTATCAAAAAGTTACACTACTCAATACTTTCCTGTCCTCCAAGATGTGGTATATAGCAGCAAACTTACAACCAACGGCAGCACACGTTGCAAAACTAACTGCTACCATGAGGACTTATCTTTTCCGAGGTGCTTGCGCGACTGTTCCGATGCATCAGTTAGCTCGCAACAGAGAAGATGGAGGCCTTAAACTGCATATCCCGGCGATGAAGTGCAAAGCGCTACTTATAAATCGCCATCTACGTGAGATTGGATCTCTTCCCTACTATAGTTCTTACATTGCCCAAGAAAATCCCACTCGCCTGAACTTAATCAGCGACCTTCCCTGTCTCAAGCAAATCCTCAATAATTATTCAAACCTTCCCTTTCAAATCCGCCAAAACCCTACCGCTGTTCTTATCCATCGCTTCTTCCTGGAAACCACCGATAGACCAAAAGTGGAAATAGCAAACCCAGGAACCTACTGGCCCCGAATATGGAGAAATATAGCTTCTCGGAAGCTTACGCCTTCGCAACGCAGTGCACTCTACATGTGGGTGAACCAAAAAGTCCCACATCGACGGCTAATGAATATTATGGGACGCACAGATGGAGACCAATGCACTCACTGTGAGAGCACGGCCATTGAAACCATTCAGCACAAATACTTCCTCTGCTCAAGAGTACGGAATGCGTTTATTACACTCAAACGAAAACTAAGCTCACTAACTGGTGGTCAATGTTCCTTCAATTGTGAGGATCTGCTGCGGCCAACACTGGATGGAATATCAGTATCTACAAGAACAAAGATTTTCAAGATTTTGATTGTTTATATAGCCTTCATTGATAACTGCAATGATAGAATAGATATAGGAGAATTGAAGTTTAACTTTGAAATTGCCATATAAAACCTTTGTGTAAATATTTTATTTATAAAACAACTTGCAAATAAAAATTTTGATAAAAAAAAATCTTCAAAACGGAAAGCTTTTCCCCGAATTTTTGTTGTGCATTTAAATATGCTTTAGTTAAACATTGTTTTAAAAACTATGTGTTACCATTCTTTGCAAAAATACTGCGCAAAATTACTAAAAGAAAATTTTATGCGCTGCTGTCCGAATACTTTTTTGGTTGACTGTATAAGATTGTCGTACCGGGCATGGGAAGCAAAACAGTGCTTCCATGTGATTGGCTGATTCGTTCGTTCTTGATAATGCCTAATATTTATGCTTTTTTTCAATGGCATGGCCATTGCAAATCATTTTCAAAGTTTTTATCACTCCCCCCCCCCCCTTGGAAATTGGCTTGAAAAATCGGGGGGAATAATTTGTAGGATATGAGTCAATTTTTTTTATAAAATCAATTGTCTGTGGGCTCTGAGTTAACGCTTCTAGCTCGAAACAAAATTGGGAATTCGAACAATGGAATTTCCGAAAATCGTCCAAAAAAAATTTCCTTCGTTTTTGTCTTTTTTTCGTAGATTTTTGCATAGAAAATAATAACGTATATATTATAAACAAGAATAGATTCGGTTTTCACGTTTAAACTTTAAATAAAACTGCTTAAACCCAAGTTTTTTTACTCGATTAAAAAATTCATTTTGTTTTTTTTTCGCCCCCCCCTTCAGTGGCCGAACACCGGAAGGACAAAAACTTTATAAAATATTTGTAACGGCCTAATTCGACGAATTGGTTTTATATTCGCTATATTAATCAATTTTTAGTAAAATTTCTGATCGATTGATGCAAATATCTCTAAAATCCATTGAAAAATGACTGATTTATAAGCGTGCAAATCATAACAACTTTTCGTTACATGCTCATTTCTCATACTTCTAAAGTATAGAATGCAAGAATGAATTACAAATGATTGTCAAAATTTGGTATTTATTATTTCTTATATGGTGTGAAAATTCTTTTGTGCGGATATGATTACATATCTTGCACGAGCAACTGAGATACGCAAAGCAAATTATTTGTTGGGTTGGTTTGAGGAGTTATGAGTTTTAGATCTTAGCAATGCATGAGAAAATCAGAAAATTTTTATTAAAATTCTCTGGAAAAATAGAAAACTTAGAGAAATATTGTTTCGTTTATAAACTCAACTAGGTATATGTACTAGAGTTCAAAAGTTCAAACTAGGTATATGTACTAGAGTTCAAATTTCGATTCTACCACTGCTCAAAATTGGATAAAAGGGGTGAAGACAAAGTTGCGGGTCTTGATTCGGTATTGCACAGACTGGGCGATCAGCATATCCTTCATCTATACCTATAAAGAAGGATTTCTGTCTGTCTGTCTGTCTGTCTGTCTGTCTGTCTGTCTGTCTGTCTGTCTGTCTGTCTGTCTGTCCTGTGTTCCTTATAGAATCAAAAACTACTGAACCAATCGGCGTGAAAATTTGCATGTAGAGGTTTTTGGGGCCAGGAAAGGTTTTAGTGATGGTTAGAGACCCCTCCCCCCACTAAGAGGGGGGGCTCCCATACAAATGAAACACAAATTTCTGCATAACTCGAGAACTAATCAAGCAAATAGAACCAAATTTGGCATGTGGGTGTTTTCGGTGACAAGAATTTATTCTAGGGTAATTTGAGACCCCTCCCCTCTTTATAAGGGGAATTATAACTCCTCTCCCCTTTAAGAGGGGGGGTTTCCATACAAATTTCCTCATAACTCGAGAACTAATCAAGCAAATGGAACCAAATTTGGCATGTGAAAGTTTTCGAGGGCAAGAAAATTTTCTATGTTGAATTAGGACCCCTCCTCACTTTAAGAGGGGGGGCTCCTGTACAAATGAAATACCAATTTCCTCATAACTCGAGAACTAATCAAGCAAATGGAACCAAATTTGGCATGTGTGTGTTTTTGGAGACAAAATGTTTTTCTATGATGAATTGGGACCCCTCCCCACTTTAAGTGGGGGGGGGGGGGGGCTCCTATACAAACGAAATACAAATTTCCTTATAACTCGAGAGCTAATCCAGCAAATGGAACCAAATTTGGCATGTAGGTGTTTTTGGAGGCAAGAATTTTTTCTATGATGAATAAGAACCTCTCCCCACTTTAGGAGGGGGGGCTCCTATACAAATGAAATACAAATTTCCTCATAACTCGAGAGCTAATCCAGCAAATAGAACCAAATTTGGCATGTGGGTGTTTTCGGTGACAAGAATTTATTGTATGGTAAATTGAGACCCCTCCCTCTTTATAAGGGGAATTGTAACTCCTCTCCCCTTTAAGAGGGGGGGCTTCCATACAAATTTCCTCATAACTCGAGAACTAATCAAGCAAATGGAACCAAATTTGGCATGTGAAGGTTTTCGAGGGCAGGAAAATTTTCTACGGTGAATTAGGACCCCTCCCCACTCTAAGAGGGGGGGCTCCTGTACAAATGAAATACAAATTTCCTTCTAACTCGAGAACTAATCAAGCAAATAGAACAACATTTGGCATGTGGGTGTTTTTTTTGGTGACAAGAATTTATTCTATGGTGAATTGAGACCCCTCCCCTCTTTATAAGAGGAATTATAACTCCTCTCCCCTTTAAGAGGGGGGGGGCTTCCATACAAATTTCCTCATAACTCGAGAACTAATCAAGCAAATGCAACCAAATTTGGCATGTGAAGGTTTTCGAGAGCAAGAAAATTTTCTATGGTGAATTAGGACCCCTCCCCACTTTAAGAGGAGGGGCTCCTGTACAAATGAAATACAAATTTCCTCATAACTCGAGAACTAATCAAGCGAATTGAACCAAATTTGGCATATGTGTGTTTTTGGAGACAATTTTTTTTTCAATGATGAATTGGGACCCCTCCCCACTTTAGGAGGGGGGGTACTATACAAACGAAATACAAATTTCCTCATAACTCGAGAACAAATCCAGCAAATGGAACCAAATTTGGCGTGTAGGTGTTTTTGGAGGCAAGAATTTTTTCTGTGATGAATTAGGACCTCTTCCCACATTAGGAGGGGGGGCTCCAATACAAATGAAATACAAATTTCCCCATAACTCGAGAACTAATCAAGCAAATAGAACCAAATTCGGCATGTGGAGGTTTTTGGAGGCAAAAATATTTTCTACGGTGAATTAGGATCCTTCCACACTTCAAGAGGGGGGGCTTCTACACAAATGAAATACAAATTTCCTCATAATTCGAGAACTAATCAAGCAAATGGAACCATATTTGGCATGTGGGTGTTTTTGGAGGCAACCATTTTTCCCATGATGAATTAGGACTTCTTACCTTTTTAGGAGGGGGGGGGGGGCTCCCATTCAAACGAAATACAAATTTGCTCATAACTTTAGAACTAATCAAGCAAATGGAACCAAATTTGGCATGTGAGAGTTTTAGATGGCAGAATTTTTTTTCTGTGGTGTATTACGACCCCTTTCCCTTTTAAGAGGGTGGGCTCCCATACAAATGAAATACAAATTTCCTTATAATTTGAGTACTAATCAAGCAAATGGAACCAAATTTAGCATGTAGGAGATTTTTGAGTCTTGAATTTATTTTATGATAGTTAGAGACCTCTCACCCCTGTGGTAGGGGGATATGGATTCTCATACAAATAAAACAGAAATTTTTGCGAAACTCAAAAACTAATCCAACTCGAGAAATTCGAGACTCTTCCATAAAACATTAATCAATAACAAGACCACAAAAACTATCTATAGTAACACTAGATCATTCAGGACGAGCCGGTCGCGAATGTTGCCGGTGACCCGCCGTCGGAAGCGCCGCCCACTGGGGGGCTTGCAAAACTCGAGAAGTGACAAAGATCATCCGAGATTCATGATTTATGTACAACACAGGTTAATTTATGGCAATACGAAGTTTGTCGGGTCAGCTAGTGTACTATAAACGGACGATAAATCACACCTATGGTCACTATGGTTTGCTAGTCTTTAACTCTCTTATGTGTTGTGTAAAAACAACAGAACAATATATTTTTGCCTTAGCTCAAAGTTCGAAGTACTAGTGCATGATGGATTCCGACTTACGAAATGCTGATAATCCCGCAGGCAAATGCGATCCATCTGGGCCGAATCCAAACACGGGTCTAAACGACCCGTAATTGCCGGTCAGCGATGTTATCGCTGAGACACCGGCGGTAAGTCCCTGCTGGCCGTACGAAAATCTCATTTGTGGGGCTTCATACCCATAGACTCGTTGATCGTATAGATTCGCACGACTGGTTCCACTGTGAAAAGTTGTTCGTTCTTCCGTTTCTTCGATATCCAACGGAGGGGATGACCGACTAGTACTGCTGGAACTTTCCGATGGCGAGCGGTTAAATTTAGTCACATCTTCACTCACTGGATTATCCTCGTGACCCAGACCGGTGCTAGTATTTTTCTCTAGATGACCATACAGACGTTCGAAAAAGGTTCTCGGTGATGAAGGTTTATTACCCGCTAAGGGTTCGCTTCCGAGTGTTCTACCGTCGGCCATATCTTTTATATTATAAATTGCACTGTTATTATTGTCCGTTAGCATCATCACTTAACTATTATTGTCCGAATGTACCACGTCTTATTCCCACGAGGGATAAATCTCGACTGACTCAAAGTTCTTCCCTCATCATAATTACCATTTTCATCATCGTTATAATCATTGAATATTCCACCTGTTCGATCAAAAAGGATATTGGTTACGTATTTACCTGTTCTTGTTAGCGAAATTTGCTCCTGCATGCGGGTTGAATTTTGAAGAGAGTTTTCCCGGTCGCTCTCTCTGTAGAGAATGTAAACAAATGTTCTGATTGGTGCTGGTAGAACACACCCCCTGAAGTGTGGATTTGGATGCTTTCAGTATGCCGTTACGGTCGTTGCATATACGCAGGCGTTTAATTTTGACTCAAGTTTTGACATTCGCTTTTGCTGTCAGTTGACGCATCTTCATCGATCTGAGGGGAATGGCTGGATGTTATTTTGGAATTGGAATGTGTAGGAACTATAAATGATGTAATACATTAGTTTTTAATAGCAAAGTTCGAAAAAATAACCTTGTTGACAGAATATTCGTGGTATTTACCTCATAGACTGCACGTTAAAGGCTCCCATACATGTACGCACATGTTGACCAAAAATGTTGATAATCGCAGGCTTGGCCAACACGCTCGGCTGTAAGTGAGTCCTGCGAACCAAGCTGGCAAAAGATGTTGGGCCACCTGAATGACCCGCCAACATTTTATCCATTTCCAACCCAACATATGCGTACGAGTATATGGGTCTTAAAACCTCAATCACATTAGGGGATCAGCCAGTAATGCTTAGCGAGTTTGAAAGCTGATTGTAAACTCGCCTAGTGTCATCAAGTCTACTCGTTAACTAGCTAGCTCGATGATACTGGGCGACTTCATAATCAACTCGCAAGGTAGCAGCCGGTAAACTCGCCCAATGTAATTAAAGCTTTAAATGTAATAGGCAACCTGTTATACCGAGATGGGAATTATCGTTAATCATTCGAAAAAGGTGCGTTTTACTTCATATTACCACATATAAACATCAATCTCTGCCTTTTCATTCCCCTCAAACGTCAAACACATTGCGAAAATGGCGAAAATAAATTGCGTGTTCTTCTGGCTCTTCTCAGTTTCTTTTTGTTTAGGTTTTCGCTGTCAAATTTTATGGTGAAAGTGTCAGAAAATTTTCACTTTCCGATCAAGGCGGTCGGTTTTTTCGCTGTCCACCGTGATAATGCAGTAAGTTTGTGTTTTGTTAAGTGTTTGTCGCGGACTAACAATAAATCAAGAAATTCCTGACGAAGATTAGGGATTGCACACGGTGATTTAGATGTCGAAAGACGTTTGCTTTTTAGTGCGTTTTGTGGGGAAGGAGGAAAAATCCTAAATCAGAAAAATGGCCGATTCGGACTGGAAAAGTCGCGTAGGAATTGAGCTCAATTACAGCTCCGGCGATGAGGACGATTGTGACGATGCTGACAGCAGGTATATTGCTTATTTATGCGTGTATATTTTGCGACAGGTGAAGGATACTGAAAACCGAAACCAACGAAGCGTGTGGTTGGGGATTTCCCAAAAGCCAGGGTCATGAACTTTTTCTAGATTTGAAGGTGACAGTTTCGTTTTGCGCACCTGATGCAATTTGCTAGCAAAATGATGGGAATCATTCGCACTAACCAACTGTTGCTTGGTCTTGTGTTGCGTTGAATAACTTGATGGCGCATATTCTAGCTGAGACCCGTTTGCACAGCTAATTAGCGTTTTTGAAGTGTTTTGTGTGCTAAACGAGGGTGGATTTGGATAAATTTAAGTACTGTACATGTGGTGGTGTTAGCCACAGCGACTCCCCCCAGCTCCGTTTTGTTTACACAGTGATAAGGAGCTTGTGTAACTGTGGATTACAGAAAACTCGTTTCTAATGAGTAGGTATTCTTCCCGTCAATTTGCTGATATTGGTTGGTTGGATGAACGTTTGGTGTAGTGAGGAGAACACATGCGAAACAATTGCGTGCAAACACTTTCGGAAGCACCGGTGGTTTTTGTTTCGTGAATATTTGTTTTTAACGTGATAAGCATTTTACGGGTTATTACGCTCAGATGGTTCAGTTTTTTTGTGCGGTCGGTAAGTTTTCATAAATTTTGCTGACTCTGCGTGCGGTGTAAAATGTCAGTAGGTAATGCACCGGTGCTGGTCAACTATTAGATAGAAAACAAAGCATTCTTTTTGATTAGTCAAAGGGGACTCTTTCTTTCTCCTTTTTGGCACCGACCTTTTGATCCATAAATGAAAGGTGATTAATTGTGTTACATATCGACTTTTGATAGCAATTCTTTTCAATATCAAAATGACATTTTTATTATGTCAAGTGTTACGATAAGTGAAAACGATACGATCAGTGAAATTTCTCCATACCTGTTTGAAACTGTTATATTCAACCGATTTTTGCAACAAAAAGTACTAAAGTTCCCTGTTTATTTTTAATACAAACAGTAACCGATGTTCTAGAATGTCCAAGCCGACTCAAAATACATCCAAATGCACACAAAATAAAAATTCGTGTTGGAAAATGCTGTGATTTGATACCATATTTACCATATTTGCTAAGAAAATTCATATTTACCAGTTTTGAGTTCCGGTGGATGGACACTAAATACATCCAAATGATCACCCAGGAGCTAGTGTCCTGTGATTTGATACCCTTTTTTTCGCAGAAAATTTGAAATGACCAGTTTTGAGTTCTACTAGAAACAACAATCAATGTCCCACAGTGTGGGGCATGAACCAGTGCTCTACTGGATAGTATAAGGTTATTTATTAGGACCAAAAATACAATGGATGACTTTTTCGCAGTCTTCTAAGTTTTATCTCATGTGTTACTTATGACAGAAAAAAATCCGTTGCGATCTGGAATATCTCCTGGAAGTGGAACCATAATTTACCAACATATTATTTCATTGTTGCATGAAAATCAGTGGAGATAGCGCTAAAACATAACTTTCAATACTCTAATTTTTGTTGTCAAGGACGTAAAGATTAATTATTATTATATTACTAGCTGACCCGACAAACTTAGTATTGCCACAAATTAAACTGTGTTGTACATAAATCCTGATTCTAGAATGACTTTTATCACAATCTTGAGCTTTGCAAGTTTCTGGGGAGTTCATGGATGTTTTAATATACAAATTTTCCTCGCTGTAAAGTAGAAAACAACTTACCCCATTGCTTAGCCTGATAAAATAGAGCGGATAGCATTTGAACATTCGCCATCATTACAAACCATTTCGCTGAATATCATTTTGTGGAACATCAATTCTCGGTTGATTATAACGCGAAATATAGTGTTTCGCAGAATACCATTTCGCGAAAAACCTTACGCGGGATGTACCATTTCACGGAAAATCTTTTCGTAGAAAGTACCATTTCGCAGGGGTGCCCCAACTGAAGGAAAGTAATAGAGGTCAGTAGATCTAGGGAAATAAATAAACCTAGATAGAGGTGATCTCTATGGGGGGCTGCCCCCCGCAGTGACCGGCGCTTCCGACAGTAGGTCGCCGGCAACACTCGTGGCCTGTGGCCGGCTCGCGCTGAATTATCTAATGTTACTATTAATAGTTTTTGGTGGTCGTGTTATTGATTAATGTTTTATGAAAGAGTCTAAAATTTCTTGAGTTCGATTAGTTTTTGAGTTACCCAAAAATTTCTGTTTTATTTGTATGAGAGTCCTTATCCCTCTACCACAGGGATGCTGTTAAGCAGTTCCCTGCCAGCTCTCAGTCACCTGCTAGTTCTTTTCTTGGAATTTAGAATAGGTTTAAAATTGTTTTTATAGTACGCAGTACTTCTGTAAGACGAAGAAGACTCAGCTAATATGTTAACTGATTTTGAATTGGGCTGCGCAACAAACCAACATTTGAATTTGAGAACGGCAGGATTGAGTAATGAAACAAAGACGTTGATAGTATCTCCACAGCGGGACAAGACGTGGAAAGGAGAAAGCGGAAAAGTGTGGTTCATTGAAGCAACGCTTACTAAGTTTGTATAACGTTCCTCATTACCAAAGCTGGGGCATCCGCAGACCGAACCCAGCTATAGTGGGGGCCAATCATAACTGGAGCCGAACATGATTTTCCCTCAGGTTCTGTCATTAGCGAATATTGGTGAACCTTTGAACGACATAGGACTGGAACATTTTGATGTTTTATAAATTGTGTGATCAATAGCCAATCGCTGAATTGACAAATTTGATGAAGTGTTAACATCTTTCGATTGCGCGTCCGAGAATCTATGAAAGAAGTATATGGGTATGGCTGTTGGCTTAAAAAATTAATTAAAAAAAACAGTCGAATGATCGTTTTCGAAGCGCAGGTTGAATGCAGAAAGCGTACACATTCACGCAGTCGCAGTCAACTTGTGATCCCTTTTCAAGCCTTGAACGCAACACCATTTGAAAGACAAGAACTAAGAAGGAAAGTTGTTACAGTTGAGGTGATTTTAGGCAAATAATGCACAAATACGTTAGTTATATTTAGAGTACATAGTCCGCCTCGTTAACACTGACATCGATAAAATAAATATTAAGTAAACTGCTTGAAAAAATATCTCGTACTCGATCTTATCTTACTATACAAACGTCAAAGCTGTCACACTGTTCTACAAATACCAAGAAGAGAAGCCGTTTCCGGAAAACGAGCCAGCAGAATAACTGAAGTAGCGTGTGGTGTCGCAAGTCCGCAGCGAAAGCTGTTAATTCTTCCCGTAACACCGCGTGTCATAGTCGTCAAGTAAACTTGGTTTGCCGCTCCATAGCCCTCAGTAAAGAAAATACGCGTAGTGTAATCGAATTTGCTTCATTTCGGAGAAAGCAAACCGAAAAACCGATAACGCTCAGATCCGTAAATCGACCGGTGTGGAGATTACGTTGGACGAATCCTCCTTCCCGTTTAGGCATCTATGACGAGAGCGGAAAATCGATATAGTCTGCGAGATACATACAAAGTTCAACCGTGCGGACGCTACGTCACACGTGGTAGAGGAAGATTATACACCGATTCGCTTACGGCAGTGAGACACGAAGATAAACCGTGCATAGGCTTGGACATCGTACGTAGCAAGCGTTGGATCTCATTCAAGTACTGTGCCAAGAAAACGACCAAAAGAAACCTTCCAACGAGAAGTATGTCATTATTGCTACCTCTGAAGTATAGTTGCTAACAGCCGGAACATGATTCCGTGGTTTTTTGCCATACTTGTTTACCTACGCATCGGATTCTCGCAACCGTCTAGGTACGACAGAAACGACGGTTGGCTCGAGTGATTGTACTCGGCAAAGTCAGATAGTCACGGCTCAGCTGATATACACCCTCGCTTGGCTCGGACGTATGAAACCGGCATCAAGATACAGGCAGACGGACGTAGTTCGATTCGGGCGTCTGTAATCGTCGACGCGAAGCCGAGGCGCCTTATTATCGACGAGCGAACTCGTACAAGGCAATACTGCGAGACGATCGGAGTAATTGGTCGCGGCCAGCAAGCGAGCCCGAAGAGAAAGACTAAACTGAACGCTTTGTCGGTACGAATAGCATCGAACGTTCGACGTCGACTAAACAAAACCAAGGCCGACAGTTTGTTAAGCGAATGGCAGAAGTGACAGCAGCGAACGAGAAAACGGTGGGCCCATCAACGAGCAAGATTTTTTCAGGAAAACGCCTCCCCATCGGACTAATTGACCACCAGATTTTTGCCAGACATTTTTATTCGTGTTCGCTAGATTTTCGCGAAAACCTGTTGGCAACCTTGGTCGTGAGCACTCTAGAAAATAAGACATGTAAAATTAAAGCGACATAAGATAGGTAGGGAGAGAGGAAACCAAGAATGCATCCTATGCAATAAAATTCATAATGTTTAATTATGTGGGCGTTTATTTAGATTCAGTTCGTATTTGTGGATGATTTGCAGGACAACTTGCAACAAAGTTCCGGACCGATTTAGAAGGAAAGTTCTGAACTGTTTGCGTCTGGGTTAACTGAGAACACTGAAAAAGGTTGAACAGAGAAAAGCGAGTTGCAAATGCAACTCTTGGTCGATTGATAAACCGAGTAGCACCTGGTATTTATTCAAAAGTCGCAAATAACCCTCTGTTGCTGGAGCCGGTCGGGTTGTTGAAGAGAACTCTTTTCCTTGCACTGTCAGGCATTGGCCCACCTTAACCTACTGATTTTCGCCAGATGTACGATGGGAATCTCTTCGAGCAGCACCTGTAGTTCGTGATTCATACGCCTCCGGCACTTTGCGCTTTCAGTTTCCACCAAATATGCGCAGCACCTTACGCTCGAACACGGCAAGGGTGCGTATGTCCTCCGTTAACAGCGTCACTTCCTCAAGTCGATAAAGAACTACCGGTTTATTAAGGATTTTGTACATTGTCTTGTCAGCTTCGAATTGCGGCGTATTTTTCTTGTTCGTAGCGTTTTGAGAAGGGTAAAGCAGGCCAATTTTCCCCTTGAATGCTGCTGCTGGATCTCCCTACTAATGTTGTCCGCAGTCACCGCAAACCGGAACAGATAAAGGTTGACATTATTCATAGTTGATTTTGATTTTTGATGAGTTTTGAGATTTTGAGTTTTTACCATCACTGAGTTGACATTCGTGCCTCTCGTTTCGATGCCCGCTCGTCGGATCACCCCCTCAAGAGCGGTGTTCAGCAGCATGCAGGATTATCCCTCGCCGGGTCTCGAAGGAACTCTAGAGTGTCCCCGAGATGCGCACGAAACACATTACTTGCGTTAGTTTATCCGGAAAACCGTATTCGAGCATTATCTGCCATAGCTGGTCTTGATTAACTGTATCGTATGCTGCTTTGAAACTATTTTGAAAAAGTTGACCCATGAAAGATCTTCGATTTTTCGCACGTAAGCAGTTTTTAAATTGGTATTTTCTATATTCAATTTGGACAAAGCAATAATCAACTTTGCGTACAAACGTTCTTTCGGATTCACCCTCCCCGTCATAGTTACAGTTTTGTCAAAAATACCTGCGTTAGTTATTCACGCAACAGCTTCTATCTCACTTGTAGGGTTGGATCATGTTGTACTTTACACCCACGATCAGCAAACTGTTTCCTTCAATGGTACTTCATCTAATCAGTGTTTTTTTCTATTTTTAAACACATCTTAGACGCATATCGGAAATCAATTATAGGAGTAATCTGCTAGCGTTTATTGCTTACGACGTATTTTTTCTTACTCAGCGACGCATAAGCGGAAGTTCGGAAGTTTGATTTTCGTAGTATCCGCTAGATTCTTTCAAACACGGATTTTTATTAGGTTGCTCGTTTGCCGCTATAGCGTTGGGCATGAATCAGATGTTTCATCGCTACCCGGTAGAGTGGCTCCAAAGGAAATAACAACACTGTCGTTTGTTCTTATCTATTTTTTAAATTTTTGTCACATTCACATCTTCGGCTAGATAAGATAAGCGGCGGGTTTTCTGCCTCGAGCGGAGACGATTTAATTTATTTACCGTTCGACGTCCGCACGTAAAGTGACCACTAATGAGTTGTGAGTCTCTTCAATCTATTTCTAGTGTCTCAGGGTTTGCAAGTTGCAACAAAACATTTTAAACATATTTTTATTGCTCTCTTTCAGTAGCACTGTGGTGATTCCATCTGGAGACGAACCTGATTTCATTCTCGGTTTTGCCAGCAACTCGCAGGAGTTTGAGGAGGGCATACGAATTCCTTCAGTTGACGACGTACTCAGTCAGTACGCAGATCAGTACGGTAGTACACCACCAAGAACAAGAATAAAGAACAAAAGCAGAAGTTCGCGGCAAAGAATGTAAGTATTCTATAGAACAACAATAGGAGCTATTTTTTTTGCTTCGCGAATCCTTCGGGCCACCATGTTGCTTTTCCTTCAAGTTCAGCACCACAAACACAGACGTTTTGTTACATTTTTCATTCGATAAGATTGTATGGTTCGATTGATGGTGTTAGGTGGTCATTTCAATCGCGGTTAGCAGAAAAATGCACTCCGCTACAGATAAGATAAACATTTGTTGAAAAGACACAAGGTAAATATTTTTATTGCAATCTTTCTTCGGTAACCATGCAGGGAAGGAAACATCAGAATGCGCACCGGTCGTTTGGCACGGCCACGTGCTGATCGTCGTAACACGGTTGATTGTGCGCTATTGAATCAGATGATAATGGAACCCGATGGAGAGGAGAAAGTTCGCAGTGATAAGCGTTCGACGCAGCTTCTGCGAGAATCGGAGCGTGAGATCAAAATGGCCGCCGGAGGTAATGCTATTGTAACTAGGAACTCGGGAAATTTTGGCCCGTCAGTAAGACCTATTGAGGAACGAGCTGAAAGCATGCCCATAACACGCGCTGCTACACGTAATGTTTCGCCTGGTGTGGTGCCGGCTCTCATCGAGTCGTGCAATAGATTTATGAGCGTCAAGTGCCGTCCCATTGGCTGTAGAACCTCGGCTCCTCCGTCAGCGTTTGCCAATTTTCGCGATTGCCCTGCCAATGCGAGAACGGAGATACCTCAAAACAGGATTGCTTTTCACGAAACTTTTTCCAATTTGATTAAATTGGGAAGCATTGACAAGGATCGCACCAACCGAAATGTGGTATCGACAGAAGACCGGATCTGGCAAACGCAGGCGAATGACCTCATATGGTTAGAATTACAAGCTTGGCATGCAGATCGGTCGGTCGAGCAACAGGACAAGATTCTTTGTCAGGCTAGAAATGAGATAGAGACGCTACTCGAGGAAATAATGAATTTTCGTTTCCAAAGGCACTTGGCCCGGAACGTTAGTGAGGTTAGCATGGCGGACAGTGGTTTTGGTTCAGAGCCTACTGCCTCCACACTGAACGGCGAAACAGTTCGTGAGTTCTGCTTCGGTTGTCTATCGATGTACTGCAAGGATTGTCTGGAGGTGCAAACGATTGCATTGAAGCAGGTAGAAGATTTGTTGTTGCGACTAGAGTCTAAAGAAAGCCTTTTTCCCTCATCCAAAGCGATGGGAATGGCTTTTGCGCTGTATCAAAGCGAGGAGTTCGTTGGTCGTGTGAAAGCAATGTGTTTGTGGTACAACATGACCAAACAACACCGGTTGACTTTGCTAATTTTGGGTAAATTGTTAGCAAGGTTACAAGGAAACAAAAAGTCCTACCATTGGCCGATAATGGAAACGGATAGCTCTACGAGCTCTTCGGTGCAGGACGAAACCATTGAGGCTGGTGATAGTGGGCAAGGCGAATCGACACCCAGTTCTACTGGAGGTTGTTCTGCTAGACGTGTTCAGTTTGTAGATGAGGGAAGTGCCACCGAAAGTGCAAACAGTGACGAATCCGGTCGTGAGTACTCTGACTTGGAAGATTTTTCTATTCGCCGACAGTATACCTTTACTGGTGATACTGAAATGTGTCACTATATGAACACTTTGAATTTGTACAGTGTTAATTCAATCGCAGAGGTAACCTCGTATACGGACAACAATTCCACCACTTTGTATCGAAGATATATAGAAAACGTACTCAAGTGTCGCGGTCTTGGAAAGTCTTTAACGTTTCTGCACCGGCTGCATAATGTTGTTCTACGCAAGGCGCAGTTGACATTGGAAAAGCCGGACACGCAGGATCATGAAGATGATAGTTTATTCATCGAAGAAGATGTTCCTTGTATCGAGCCTCCATTGGATAAAGAACAGGAAATTGAACTGCGTCGTTACGGTGCTTGGAGCGCGGAAGCTAAGGCACTGAAATTGCCTTCATACGTTCCGGCATTCATTTTCCTCTCGCTGATACCTTTGGAGGTAATCCAGGAATTTTTAAAAATGCGGCTGGAAACGAGGCATGTGCAGCCGAATCCTCTTAGCTTGGAGCAGCACATCAAGGAACTGAAGGAAGGCCTTACGTTGGCTATGATTCACCGCGATCGTTTCCAGAAACACATCAACACTGCTCTTATTGATCGAGAATCAGAACTGGATAAATACATTGGTGTGTTGGAAACATTCGATGGGACGGTGAAGAATATATTTGAACTGTACTTAGAGTATGCGGAACAATGGATTCTAGTGGCGACACCGGAGGGTCACCAGAAATCGGCACTGGATGAAGAGTGGCGTTTTACTAAGCTGGTTTGTCCGATGATCCCCGGTCAGCACGCAATCGCCGCTAAACGGTTCTGCAACATAGTGGAAAAATTGCTAGAAGATACGGGCGCAAAAATGATCAAACGTCTACGTGAGCTAGAGGATCAGAGCAAACGGCTTGATAATACTGTGAAAGATCGTTCGGGTAAAAAGTGGCAATTTCTGGCACTTTGTCGTGAAACGCAAGATGTACTTACGTTCGCTCGGGATAAAACAATGAAAACTATGCTGTTTGCTAAGGGTTTGTTCCGTGATCTAGAGAACTGCGACTTTCATCGTGACCACTGTGATGACGGCGAGGAAGAACCGCATATGGACGAGGTGGTACTGAGAAACGTTGGCTTAGGGCGTAAGAAGAGCCCTGTATGTCAGGAAGTGGTCGACATTCTGCGGTTAGTGAAAAAGAATGCTTTGTTGCTTAGAAACAAGTTGACGTTAATAATTGAGAACTTGCAGGATGAATGTAGTATTCGAAATATGGCGGATTTGGAGGAAAACGATAGAATCGCGGTTCTGTCGAGAACACGGGAGATCTTACACCAGGGATACAAATTCGGATTTGAGTATCACAAAGATTTGGCAAGGTTGTACGAAACGAAAGCGGAAAACTGTCGTGATCCGGAGTGTGAGTTGAAATTGTCTAATGCGATCGTACAATTTGCTAAGCTTTGGATGAAGTTTGTTATGGAACGATGTGAACGGGGCAGAGGGCTAAGACCCCGATGGGCTAACCAGGGATTAGAGTTTTTGATTTCTGCCTGTGACCCCCAGTGTACGAGTCATTTGAGCAATTCTGAATTTGAAGATCTTAAATGTAAAATGGATACGTGCATTTCGCATGTTATTGGCAGCATCAAAGAGGAGCGTTCCCGTCGTTCTCCGAGGTCGAGAAAAGGCTCGCCCGCTCCATCTCCAACGCCGGGACGAGCCTCCATTCCTTCGATTACCCTCAGTAAGGCATATCAAAATCAGTTAAGCTTGCGAGAGGATGGAGTGATGCTACGACCGCACCATCTTCACGAGTCACCAGATGTATATCGGAAGCAGACTTCGTACGATAGTGTGCAAGAAATAAAAATTCGAGTCCCGACGGAAACATTGCTGGGCACGAAGCCGCTGCGGCAGCTGCGTGTGCGTGACGCCATCAATAGACTTGATAATGAAATGCATGAAAAATTACGTGACAAAAACCTGATCGGTAGTGTAAAGGAGATAAGCAACTGTGATAAGGTACTGAACAGAGCGCGCAGCGTAAACTTCAGTTGGCATCGCGGTATAAAGATAGGCCAAGGACGTTTCGGTAAGGTGTACACTGCGGTGAACAATTCGACCGGCGAGTTGATGGCGATGAAGGAGATTGCTATTCAACCGGGAGAAACCAGTGCGATAAGAAAGGTTGCAGAGGAGTTGAAGATATTCGAAGGCATCAACCACAGGAACCTGGTCAAGTACTATGGAGTGGAAATTCATAGGGTTCGGTTTTGCATGTTTTTCATAAACACGATCGGTATATATTTATTCTCGGTTTGACTTTTGCAGGAAGAATTGCTAATTTTTATGGAGCTGTGCCCGGAAGGAACATTGGAAAGTTTGGTCGAGCTTAACGGCGGCCTTCCCGAGGCGCACGCTCGGCGTTATACTATCCAGTTGCTCTCCGGTGTTAAAGAATTACATCGCCACGGAGTAGTTCACCGGGATCTAAAGACGGCCAACATATTCTTGACCAGAGATGGCAATTGTTTGAAATTAGGTGATTTCGGGTCCGCTGTAAAGATTCAGGCGCACACCACAATGCCAGGCGAACTGAAAGGATATGTTGGCACTCAAGGTGAGGAAAAAATGTTTTATGATGATAGGGTTAAATTCTGATTGGTGTAATCTTCCAGCTTACATGGCACCGGAAGTATTCACTAAAACGAATAGTGTAGGACATGGTCGGGCAGCTGACATTTGGTCTGTGGGCTGTGTCGTTATTGAAATGTGCAGTGGAAAGGTAAAGCTAATGCTTTCGAAGGTTATTTTGCGATTAGCTATGATAAATGTATCGTTGTTCATTGTAGCGCCCTTGGCATCAGTTTGATTCCAACTTCCAAATCATGTTCAAGGTTGGAATGGGAGAAAGTCCAGCAATTCCGGAATGCTTATCTGAAGAGGGACAACAATTTGCAAGTAACTGTTTGCAGCATGATCCGAAACAGCGTCAAACGGCAGCGGAACTACTGCAACATAACTTTTGCAAGGTAAGTCCTAGTTTCCCGTAAAATTGTATCCATGCCATTAGCAGGTACAACGCCTGTTTTAGATCATGAGCTCTCCGTTAAATTTTTTAAGAAGGTTAGAAATATTCGATACAGTTTCGTTTGCATTTGTTCGTAGGTCAGTGACGATAGTTTAGATGAATTGGATATGGAAACGCGACGGTCTTTTCGACGCAATCTCAACTCGACGTCGTCTGTAAAGTCGTAAAAAACAATGATACGTAAAGGTATCGGCTACTTCAACCCCGGAAACGAGACATAACCTTTTCCCTTTTCACGATTACGAGTATCATAAAGACTGTTCAGTATTGAAGTTTTGAAGCGAACAAAGATAAAAGGACATTACTACTTAATCTCAAGGTAAACCAAGTTTTATACACATTCCACGGAGTTCCGAATAAAAAAGAAACCATTAATATAGTCATTGAATTATATCCGGAGGATATTTAGCGAACATATTTTTTTCATTAGTACCTTTGAACACCAATGTTTGCATAGGTAAAAAAATTGTAAAGAAAAGCACGGAAGCAGTGTGGACAACAACGTTATTAGCACGTTTTTAATATACTGTTAATCACATAAATGTTTGCCGCGCGAGGTTTTTCTTTCAATTTATCCGAACAAAACGCATACCCTTGCAATGGAATTTTATTTACCGATACATTTAGGACCACTATGGGATTTGAGGAGATATTTTGTGTTTTTTTTTCTTCTTACTGTACGCAACAGTTAAGGTACACAAGGCGTAACACATAGTTTCTTTTTTGTTTAATACTGAAACAATTGTAATCATGCATTTACTAAACACAATAGTTTTTTAAAATTAGTGTCAGATTATTGTGACCATACTATTTAACAACAGGTATATCGGACTACTAAACATCATTTTCCAGTGAATCTCAATTATAGTGAACGTAATTTTCTAAGCACCTCATTCACTAGTTATGTGATATGTTGTTTTTGAACACGTAACAATATGTGGTAAAATTTCTCTTTTCTAAAGCTTTCACACAATTTTTGTTTGGAGAACATTCGATTTCCGAATGGATGTAATTCGTATTCTTGAATACGTAAACAAACTCAAATAGTCAATAATATTAACTTTATTTAACAGTTCAACTTCACAGTTTTGTCTACTCTCAGCCATGACATGAATAGAAAGCAGGGCTGTCTTGCACTCAGTGCACATAATTTGCTTATTTAACTGTAACACCTTACCCAAGCAAAATTCGAAAATGCTATGCTTGGTGCATTTATAGAGTCAACTAGCTGACCCGACAAACTTCGTATTGCCACAAATTAACCTGTGTTGTACATAAATCATGAATCTCGGATGATCTTTGTCACAATCTCGAGTTTTGCAAGCCCCCCAGTGGGCGGCGCTTCCGACGGCGGGTCACCGGCAACACTCGCGACCGTCTCGTCCTGAATGATCTAGTGTTACTATAGATAGTTTTTGTGGTCTTGTATTGACTAATGTTTTAAGGAAGAGTCTCGAATTTCTCGAGTTCGATTAGTTTTTGAGTTTCGCAACAATTTCTGTTTTATTTGTATGAGAGTCCATATCCCCCTACCACAGGGGTGAGAGGTCTCTAACTATCGTAAAATGAATTCAAGACTCCAAAATCTCCCACATGCCAAATTTGGTTCCATTTGCTTGATTAGTTCTCAAGTTATAAGGAAATTTGAATTTCATTTGTATGGGAGCTCCCCTCTTAAAAGGGGAAGGGGTCGTAATTCACCATAGAAAAAATTTCTGCCATCTAAAACTCCCACATTCCAAATTAGGTTCCATTTGATTGATTAGTTCTCGAGATAAGAGGAAATTTGCATTTCATTTGTATGGAAGCCCACCCTCTTAAAGGGGAGATGGGCCATAACTCGCTTTCTAAAGAAGAGAGGGGTCTCAATTCACCATAGAAAAAAATCTTGCGTCCAAAACCACTTACATGTCAAATTTGGTCCCATTTGCTTGATTAGTTCTCGAGTTATGAGGAAATTTGTTTTTCATTTGTATAGGAGCCCCCCCCCCTCTTAAAGTGGGGAAATCCATAGAAAATATACCATAGAAAATATTCTTGCCTACAAAAACACCCACATGATAAATTTGGTTCCATTTGCTTGATTAGTTCTCGAGTTATGAGGAAATTTGTATTTCGTTTGTATGAGAGCCCCCCCTCTTAAAAAGGTAAGGGGTCCTAATTCACCATAGAAAATATTTTTGCCTCCAGAAACCTCCACATGCCAAATTTGGTTCTATTTGCTTGATTAGTTCTCGATTTATGAGGAAATTTGAATTTCATTTGTATAGGAGCCCCCCTCCTAAAGTGGGTAGGGGTCTTAATTCACCATAGAAAATATTCTTGCCCTCGAAAACTTTCACGTGCCAAATTTGGTTTCATTTGCTTGATTAGCTCTCGAGTTATGAGGAAATTTGTATTTCATTTGTATAGGAGCCCCCCCTCCTAAAGTGAGGAAGGGTCCCAGTTCATCATAGAAAAAATTTTTGTCTCCAAAAACACCCACGTGCCAAATTTTGTTCCATTTGCTTGATTAGTTCTCGAGTTATGAGGAAATTTGTATTTCGTTTGTATAGGAGCTCCCCCTCTTAAAGTGGGGAGGGGTTCTTATTCACTGTAGAAAATATTCTTGCCCTCGAAAACTTTCACATGCCAAATTTTGTTCCATTTCCTTGATTAGTTCTTCAGTTATGAGGAAATTTGTATTTCATGTGTATAGGATCCCCTCCTCCTAAAACGGGGAGGGGTCCCAATTCATCATAGAAAAAATTTTTGTCTCCAAAAACACCCACATGCCAAATTTGGTTCTATTTGCTTAATTACTTCTCGAGTTATGAGGAAAATTGTGTTTCTTTCGTATAGGAGCCCCCCCTCTTAAAGTGGGGAGGGGTCCTAATTTACTGTAGAAAATATTCTTGCCCTCGAAAACCTTCACATGCCAAATTTGGTTCCATTTGCTTGATTAGTTCTCGAGTTATGAGGAAATTTGTATGGAAGCCCCCCCTTTTAAAGAGGAGAGGAGTTATAATTCCCCTTATAAAGAGGGGAGGGGTCTCAATTTACCATAGAATAAATTCTTGTCACCGAAAACACCCACTTGCCAAATTTTGTTCTATTTGCTTGATTAGTTGTCAAGTTATGCAGAAATTTGTGTTTCATTTGTATGGGAGCCCCCCCTCTTAGTGGGGGGAGGGGTTTCTAACTATCACTAAAACCTTTCTTGGCCCCAAAAAACCTCTACATGCATATTTTTATGCCGATTGGTTCAGTAGTTTTCGATTCTATAAGGAACATACGGACAGACAGACAGACAGACAGAAATCCTTCTTTATAGGTATAGATTATTATTCACAAGATTGCTGAACTAAGTATTACTCTACCTAAAGTATTTACGGCGCACTCTCAGTTCACACTGGGTGGCACGCAGACAGGGCTCTTGGTGCACTAGTGTGAACTGGGAGTGTGCCGTAAATACTTTACTTAAGGTAGAGCAATACTTAGTTCAGCAATCTTATGGATATTAATAGACTGTTTAAATGCCCCATACATAATATTTTCGAATTTTGCTTGGTTGAGGTGTTACAGTTAGATGCAAAATAGGTGTACTGAGTGCAGGACAGCCCCGATAGAAAGCAATGTATGAATATAAGAATTGCAGTTATTCTTACCTTGTTTCTCTTTGGTTTACCTATTGAAACTAAGCCTATGTTTGTTTATTTATTATGACATGAGAAAAAAAATTTTCGTTGATAGTTATATAAATAATCCGGGTGTTTCAAGCTTTGTATGAGAAGTTATAGTTTTGGAATGAAAGGCACGTGACCCTTTCTTCAAGCCTCAAAAGAACCGTACATTATCCTTATCCTCAATTCAGTTATTCTTTGCGAGGAAAAAAATAGATGCTGCGATCTTGTTCAAAATTTTTAATTTTTTTTTATTCCTGGATCAATTTCGATATTATGTCCGATAGCAAATGAAATAATTTTTACTGGTTGGACTGCTTGAGGGCGTAAATGAGGAGCAGAAAATGGGCATACCGACGACCTCCGTGTCCGTCAAAGTCCGCCAAGATATTCAACCTAATGAATTTGGAGGCACTGTGAGCCAAAGAACAGCACAAATTATGCGAGGTTTGTCTCATCGTTAACGTGAGAATTCGCCGCAATGGGTATGATCTACTCTCAGTTGGCTTCGAGGTATGACACTGGTCTAATAAGCCAGTCGTCGTATGTTCGAATCTCACTGGGAGAGGCTGTTAGAGTCAAAAGGATCGTAGCAACTGGCCCTGCAATTGTCCTGCACTCTAACAGCTGGCTGCGAAGTCTGTCGTATAAAAATAGAAGGTCAAGTTTCGATAACGGAATGTAGCACCTAGGCTTTGCTTTTTTTTTGGGTATGATCTACTACTACTGATCGAGTCTGGAAATGCCAAGAGTCTTGGTATCGAAGAAATCTCTTAACCGTTACGGTTGAGATGACGGTCATTGAGTTCGTAACTAGTATTCATCGAAGTGGGTGAATAGATCTAAACCGATGGATAAGGCCTGCAAAACTGGTGCATGCTCCGGGCGGCTCATACAGTGGACAAACTGAAGCTTTCTAGACAACGTCGATGAGTAAATTGCCCGTTATAATGAATACACTTGTGAAACCTGAAAGTGCAATGATATTCGAAAGCTATTTGAGCCGCTTAGAGCTGTTCACTCCTGTACAAAGTAATTGGAGCGACCTCATTGCCGTCTACAGACCAAGTGTAGCTCGTCAGTTATAGCTGGCGGAATTCTTGATTCCGCAAATCGTGCTGGAACAAGCAGTCGCTCCTGGTTCGAATCGAAAGCTTGACAGAGGATGGTTTCATTCGGTGGGAGGTATGAAATCCCATTCTTGTGAAAGACCTATTTGCTCAACTTACCAGGTAGCACAAAACAGAAGTGGAAGTCCGAACGATTCGGCGATCAAAACTAGTAACAGAGACTTTTTTGTTTTTCTTTTTCTTTGGGAAGGTTTTCGCATCGAAGCGAATAACAGCAATATAAGCAGAACGCTCGCTGCCAATCGCATAGCAGAATGCTTTCGTGTGCATTCGTATGCGTTCGTGTGTTTTCGTGGGAAAAAGTGACTCGCTACCGCCAGGTTCGCTAGTATCTGTAGAAAGTAGCATGTACGTGTTTGGATCACCCCGGTGGCAAGTTTGACGTTTGCGAACAAAATAGATGAAAAAGTGCGTGTAAAAGAACGATTCATACGATATTTCTGCAGCACCACACGTGATTTTCGCTGCATTATCATTTATTTCTTGTCCTAAAGGCAACGTTTTCTGTTAGTTGATAGTAAATTATTTTATCGATGAATTGTTATTAAGATTCATGTAAAATTCTTCACTTCTACGTGATTATGTTTTGTTGGCTTGATCGCATCACTTCACTGTAGCCACGTAGCTAGAGGTGGGGGCCAGGAGCCCTATCTTGGCTCCTAATACATTATATGCATATCTTACTGCTTATAAATATAGTAAATTACAATACATTTAATGTATTGTAGTTCTAAATGAAAAAATATGCATATAAAACAGTTAATATCAAAATTGGGCCCCCGGGCCCCCCCTTCTGGCTACGTGGCTGCTTCACTGCCGTGTGAATGCTGCGTATTAAAAGCAAAACGCCTCTAGCGCCACCTCATTTTGTGTCGGTTTCAGGAAACATAGGTTGGTTTGAATTTCTATTTCCACTTCTTTTTCTTTTTCTGTGCAGATAGTCTCCTTATGGCAATGCGGAGACTGTAATGCTTGAAAGTAAAACTAGGCAGGAATGCTGAGCTACGCGAATTCACGAACAAGTTCTTAAAGGGTATGCCCATAAAGCTTCTGTGCTGACACCGCTGACACCCGGCGAGTGTGGTACTCGCCAATTGCTATTTCAGTGATGTACGACGGGAGAGTTCAAATGCAGGTGTTTACCGATGCGAGCGATAAGGGCTGCCCGGATGAAGGAAAGAAAGAGCTTCGAACAATCGTCCGCGTCCCAAGTAGGTGGCGTATGGGAGCGCATGGTACGAAGCATGGAAACTCGACGGCAGAGGATCTCTCATCGATGAAGTTCCATTAACGGGGTTGGTAGAAGCAGAAGGGTTCGCAAAATGTTCGGCTCATCTCATTTACATGCCCCAGACTTCAGCGATTGTGAAGTTCGAACCAAGGAACCACCTTGTCCGGCATCCACGAGCCGTTCCGAGAGCCTATCAGCTTGGCGGAAACCTTGTAGACCGTCACCTTCAATTGCAAATCGTCACTTAAACAATGAAGCAATGAAGCTTCGGTTTTAACTGAAGCAGCACCGTTTCACTTCGAAATTGGCTTCAATCAACATCAGTCAAACGAGTTTCACTTCATCGTGATGATCGGCTTTAGTGTTTAATTTGAACTTTTCTATCAAATATTCATTAGAAGGCCAGCAACTTTCAACGCGAATGAATTGAATTTGAGTAACATTTCCTGCAATATAAACGCTTATTATACCAATCTTGTCAACATCATCGACAAATAGTGTCTAACTTTCAGTCATCGTCACTTGAAACAGTCACCAACTTCAGCTGACGCTTGCTTCAAACGTTCTGTTCAACAAATGAATCAAGTCGCTTCATGTACGATGCGAAGGTAAGAGAAAATCAGCTGCGTGAAAATGAAACAACCGTTGCGGCCAAGCCCCTGGCAGACAACCATGTTCTCGCCGCCAACATCTCGTGTGTGCGAAAATGAGATAGCAATTCAGCACTGCGTTTCACTCAACTGCCAGCAGTCTGATTTGGGCCCGCTGTCAAATTTTGAGCCCCGGACATGCTGTCGCTGACGTTTACTGCAGCTCGATATAGAGATGTCGATAGGGTGGTTGCGGCGCAGAAACTAACGGGTGACAACTAAAATTTTGGAATTTTTTTCTCAAGCTGTCAAAAAAAGACAAAGATACATGGAGAAGATCTGATTTACCGAAATTGAAGATACATTATCCATTGTTGAAAAAAAAATTAGTGTACATTAGAAAACGGTCCGTAATCGGCTGTTCGGCGAAGCTTCCGTTTGATGTCCGAACAGGAGCGTTGTACGGCCGTCATGTCAACTTTGCGAATGCATCTCTTGATTCTACCAATCAACTGTTTGCAATTCGGGGGTCTCCAGTTATTTTTGTACACCAAAGAACTCAAAATTCCGAAGAAATCTTCGATTTGGCGCACTAAAACAGATTTGGCGGGTCGTGGTTTTTGGATATAAATGGGATCGAGTGGTTATTCAGGAACGATTGTTTTTTTTTGCGTAATGCGATGGTGCTCTATCCGGTCAAAACACGTTGTTGAATGTCTAGCTTGTTTTGTTAGACGTCTAACGGTTCAATGGCGCCCATTCTTTTACTCGTGGAATACGGTTTCCACTTTCTAATGAATTGTCAAGAGTCTACAAGGTCTACAACTAATGATCACTTACAAGGAAATATTACTATCGGCTACAAGCGTAGAGCTTAATCGTATATACCATAGTACATATAATTCTATTTGTTATTTGAAAAACTTTGCTGAGAAAGATCATTTAGAAAATAGGGCTTGTAAAAATATTATATCTCAAGTTTTTCGAGAGTTCTCAAACGATTTACAAATTGTTAATAGGCAGTTAAAACTTGCTATTGTGCTGATGATTTTTGCTACGTTTTTTGGAGATTTTTTTGTGGTTTGGTATAAATAAACATGAATTTCAATGGAGATTTACTGTATTCCCAGTAGTTTAAATCTACAAGCTAATCAAACCTTTCTTAAATCATGACGTTTTCATTCTTTGTTTTTCTCATTATCATAAAAATCGATGAGAAGTCTTTTTACACTTTAAAAGTTGTGTTCTTAAGCTTTAATAAATCTTTTCCATAATCCCTAATGTCGCTATTTATTTATGGCGCGGCCTTTTTAGAAGTTTTTCAAGAAATCTATTGCTTTGAAATTGGAAAAGTTGTGTTTGAATATATTTTTGTGAACGTAACTTTCATTTTGAGCATAAAAACTGCTTTTGAAATACCAAAATATCAATGATTCGTGCTTGTACTGTGTAAAAGTTTCTCAAGCATATCAGCAGTGCAGTGAAGTTGTAGATAAATAGAATTTCACTATATTATATATGGTTAGGTTCTAGATCTGTGACAGATAGTAACCTTTTCCCTGTAAGCTGCTAAGTCCACACCCATTAATTTTTTGTTGTTAAATGTGACTTATGTAGAGATGTACATTCTAACAGTTATCTAAATTGTATAAGTACTTGTCTATTGATATGTTTTTGCTTTCTCAGTTTACTCATAAGTTTAGGAATGATATGTATCCGTTACCCGGTTCAGACTAAATGCTATGGTACATTGCATTGGTTGCTTAACTTCGTCGCTAAATATTGTTATTTTCACACGTTTGTTTTGTTATACAAATTTTGCTAGTATCATACTGGTGCTTGCGGTTAGGATTTAAAGCTTTCATGTAGTTATGTTATACAAGTTTCACTCTAGTTGAATGCAACATTGGGCACAAGCTTGCACCTATGCATACAAGTCGTTCGCTTCTATTCTATAGGGACACGCACGCACACAAAATTTTGATGTTTTGTTGATGATTAGATTTGTTTTACCACCTACAATTTTGCTTCGTATAATGGACAAGAATTACTGTGCGGGCGCTCGAACCATGCCATCTTGTCTGATCAACACGTGGCATACGGTTTTTGCTTGTTAAATGAAACAACAACTCACTCAACATGATCTAAACTTAATTGCACATATGAATAATTATGTTCCGTATCTTATACCGATTTTTTCTGTTAAAGCATTCCTTTTAAATTAACACACTAGATTGATCACTGAGGGGGGTTTTATAAAGCTTAGCTTTTTGTTGAAACAAAATCACATGCATTGACTAGAAGTTTTTCTACGGACCTACGAAACTTCAGTAACGTATAGGTAGTAACATTGACTAAAATACTACGATATTGCTGCTACACGCAGTTTAGTAATATAACTCAACTTTTTTAACAATCATAAATTCATTTTGTGTTTCGTATTATTCTTCCGCTTAGAAGAGATTGGTTATAGTAACAGTATAACAAGCGAATAGTTAGTGCAAACCGTGTAACAACTTCTATACAACTTTCAGTTTTATATACTAGGTATTTTGTTTAGCAGTTTCTTTCTTACTTGCTAATGATATGTTTCAATTTCTTTGGTTGGTTTCCTTTGTCCCAGGATGCTAACCGCCGCCGGTGACGTTCGATGAGCTAAGTTTTTCGGAAGTTGCAAGTTACTGCATTGATTTTTTTTATTAAGATTGAATGTGATAATAATTTTGTTATTTTCACTGAAAAAAAAAAGAAATTTTGAAAACTAAGGACAGAATTGATTGATTGGTTCAATCGACTATCTGTGGAATTTCATTCATAAACTATTTATCAAAAGACGCACTTTACGGCAGAACCCATCTGTGAGAAGAAATTGTGCCCCCAGATTACGACGAAGTGCGCCAAGGGTGCCTTACTTTTGGTAGGACGAACATACCTCAGGATGGATTTTCAGCAGCCTCCCCGGTTGTATTTTAAGTTTTATCATTTTTTAAAATTTGCACGTAAATTGGCCAGGGAAGTGCAGCTATAGACGAAAAACCAACGTTTTCATCCGGCACAAGATTATAGCCGGGGATGTGGATAAGCCATCTTCTTCATTCTACCGTTCATTAAGGCACACAATTGTCCTGTCAAGTTTTGGCCAGATTTGGTAAGCTGCCACTACTGCCGGGGGACGTACATTGATGTAAGCATGACGAATTGTAGATTTCATCGTAAAAGATGCCAATTGTCTCCAATTGACCAATTGACTCCAAATCCTTTCAATTTGAAAATATTAAAATAATATCAACCGAAACCCGTAGCTAATTCGTCCGTACTTCAGTTGGGACCTTGTAGTCATTAAAATTTTCCCCTTCTTCCTATTACAGAGTATACGATCAGTAATGCACTAGATTTCCTAGAACGCGTAAATTACATTAAGCTCCACTGAACGCATCCGGCGGTGCTGCAATCCTGACCAAATGAAAATTTACAATATCCAACAAAGTTTTTTTTGTTCTTCTTCTAAATTACCAACTAATTGATATGTTTGAGTTTGGTTGATTACCGTGTAGATATACAGTTTGATATGTATTCGTTTTCTTTGGTTTGTTCGCCGTTGTTTACAGTTTTACTAACGCAAACCTAGTGCGATAAGGCCTCCTGTAGAACTTAAGACAACAGATCTCGCATCGCGTCGAGCGAGTCCTGCAACGACCGAGCGAATCGAGAGGCGCTCGTTTTGTCCGATGAGAAGAACGCCGAAATACAGAAGATTATCTCATTCGGGTGCGGATTGTATGAGGCTCCGTAGCCGTGAGGAGTCACTGGACCGTAACCCATAAAGCTGTTTGTTGAGCAGGCGACCTTAGGAAAAGCAAGATGGTTATTATGTGATTTATAAAGATACGGGTTCAGTGCAGTGCGTTTCGGAGTGCTGACTAAGTGCTTGTTGAGAGTACACGTAGAACATAGTGGAAGTGCCATTGCAGGTGCGTGGTTGTGCGTATTGTGTGGTTTGGCTGGTACCTGGCTGGTCGAGAGAAGAAAACAGTTAGCAATCTTGTAAGTTTCATCTGTGAACAACTCATGGAGAGTGCCATTTTTCTCTTTGCTGGCCTCCCGAAGACCCAGCAGATGAATGTCTATACCGTGCCCTAGAATGTTTTGAACCATAACCTCCGTTTGGCGCGCAGCAGCACAGCGAAACAATTCCCTCAAATGGTCTCTCTAGCAATTAATTCAATAAAAATCATTATTGTTATCAGAAAGCAGTTCACAAAAATATTTAGAAATAACCAGATGTTAACGAAAATAGAATCAATTTTCTTAAGGCTACATACACTGTAAATACTGAAAGTTACTTTTTTCGCATCGTTCCCCTCGCAGCTATAGTCTTCTTCCTTGTCGCTCTCGAGTGTCACGTTTGCGCCTTCCCCTTGACACATAGCCTTTGCCCATTCGAGAGCCTCTATGCTGGCAGAACGAATGCAGTCCACACGTCCCTAGAACGATACCGTTATTCTAACTTTCTGTTCACATAAAGCATTACTTTAAATTTACCAGCAAAAATCTTCGTGTTGAAGCACTTTCGTAAGTGCTAACCAAATGACCGTATAGTCTAAAAAATTAAACGACCACAATTACAACTTGTATTGCGCGTATTTCCACATACACAACTCACTTGTAATACGCTAATTGCAGCGCCAGCTGGATGAACGCATCCGGACTAACTTGGCAAGCTTTGATGAAGTTTTTACCGAACGGTTTATACCGATAGACGTAGAAGTCAAGGTTCTCAATATTTCTGAAAATTCGAATAGTTAAAAAACACACACCGATTCAACCAAGGGTCAATTGTTAGTACTTATCAACAGTTCTCGATGCCTCCCTGATTCTCTGCTCAATTTCCGGTCGAATGATCCACTCAAGCCGTTCCGGTGGAGGCAAGTGGTCTTGCGAACCATTCTCCTCCCGGTTAGGTGCTTCGTCGATCTTCTTCAGTATCCCCTCCAGCAGTTGTACTACGGCAATACCCTCGGAAGGAGAATGTTCGTAGCATAAGCCCCAGCTTCCGTCATTACAAATGATGAGCTGCATCGTCTTGTCAAACCAGCGATTGCTGGAGTTATACTCGCTTCCACCACCATGGATCATTTCATGGGCCATGTTGCTTTCGTCGCGCCCGCCACAGTAGTGTGCGCCAGCAGGTGACCCATTGAAGCCACGCGCGTTGAACGTCAGCGGTATTGGCTCGTCGATGCAGATCTGGACGAGCGCTTGTTCGATTAGTTCGATGTTGCGGGCGTTTTGTTCCTCCAGCAGAAGCATTTGGCGATCGCGAGCCCATTTCGGACGTGGCTCTGCAGTTAGTATACCGATGCGAGGTGGTTTGCGAGCGAGGCACGGAGCATCGTCCAGTATGTACAACAGCTGGGATACGATTTCATCCTCCGTAAGCCGTCCACGATCGCCTGCTTTCACAGGGAGACAGTACAGCTGCAATAGAGAGGTTTGTAACTAGAATTTGTTTCAATTACTAATAAGCTCTTACCTGGTTTCTACAGAAAATGATAACGTGCTCGTCGGATCTTTTCTCCGGCAAATACTGACTGTCACGTTGCTCTCCTGGTCGCCTGCAGGATCCTAGAAGTCGGTAATACTGAGCCATACACAATGGTTGACCTTTTTCACGGGAAGTAGCACGTTCCTGAACAAGACCACCGCTAAAATAGGCAATTGTAGATAGAAAAACTCCTAGACGAACTCCTAGAGACGCGAGTCACGAAAGCATACCTATCGAGCATCTCCTTATGAATCATCAGATTGTCGATCAACCGGGCCGCAAACCGTGCAACGTCGTTTACGGTGGTGAACTTCCGCGGTGGTAGTACCATGCCAGGATTGGAGTTGATTGGCAGTGGCAACGGGTTGTCCATGTACATATCGTTCAACCAATAGTAGTAGGCCCAGTTATCCTCGGCTTCCTGCTTGTCCAGCAGGTACTGCTGCAGCGTCATCCCAAGCCCATTTGGTGCGGTGAACTGTTTAATTATCGCCCGCGTGCGTTCCAATTGCTGGGGCGTTACAATCGGTTGTAGCACCCGAAGATATTCCGTCATTGTTTGATCTAGTGTAGGCACCGGCACCTTCGGAAGCATCTGGATGGGTAGAGATGTAAATGTTACCGAGGATTACTCAAATGTTTCAAAATTTTTCAATCTTCGTTCATCTCAATATTCGGTCAATGGAGATTAAATACAATGTCAATAGAGATTAAGTACAATGTCTTGTAATATCAATTGTGCCACCATACTGTATTTGTATCAACACATTACAGGTTGTACTCTTTTAATCCACAATACAATAAATAAAGAGAAAATCAACTAGTTTTGGCAATCAAGAATGTGAACCGACTGAAGTTTTTGGAGCGTCTTAGTAGAATACGAAACCTGGAAATTGTATAAAAAGAAAACTTATCCAATTTAATTCAACTATGTATATTTATTCTTGACAGATACGTATTTCGCCTACGACTTGCAGGCTTCCCCAGAGTCTGTTTACGAACTTCTAGGGGTGACATTGCGATTCTCGTTTCGAGTGATTTTGGTTCGTTTCGACCACGTTAAACGAATGGGCGAAACGAACCAAAATCACTCGAAACGAGAATCGCAATGTCATCCCAGGTTTAGTATTCTACTAAGACGCTCCAAAACATTCAGTACTTACTACCGATAATTGAATTATTCTCAGTGACAAATAACGCACTTTTAAGTTACTACTACTAATTTTTTGGTTCAAAACGAACTCAAAATTTGAGTTTGGACACTAAGGGCATTTTGAGTTATTATTATTATTATTATTATTATTATTATTATTATTATTATTATTATTATTATTATTATTATTATTATTATTATTATTATTATTATTATTATTATTATTATTATTATTATTATTATTATTATTATTATTATTATTATTATTATTATTATTATTATTATTATTGTTTATTGATCCATCGGACAAGTTTCGTCTACATGAATAAGAATTAAAACTAGAACTACTACTATTTACATCACATGGACATGTTAAAATTCTTCAAGATTTTTTTTTAAACTTAACGCACATTGAGAAAAATCAAACAAGTGGAACATATTATTAAATTCACAAAAAATAGCATAAACTGGATCATTTCTACCGTAGTCCGTCCGTCTGAAATTCAGTCTCAAGAACTCTATGGATCTTAAGAATACAACTGGCACGTTCAGATTGATCTGCTCTAGAAGTGGCGGTGAATCAATGTTTCCGAGTAATAGTTTGGCCGCAAATAAACCTCTGGCTAGGTTGCCATGACGCTGTAAGGTCTCCATTCCGAATAAACGACAGCGATCCTCATACGGTGGCAGGCGTGTTGGGTCATTCCACGGAAGCAATCTTAAACCAAATCTTACGAACAGAGATTGGATGGCCTCAATTCTATTTATCCAGCAGCTTGCATAAGGGCTCCATACTACTGATGCTGTTTCCAAAGTTGAACGAACGAGTGCGTAATATAGCGATCGCAGACAGTAGGGGTCTCGGAAACCACTGGCGGCGCTTTTAATGAAACCTAAGTTCCTGTTAGCTTTGGCAATGATGCTCGAGTAATCTCTGAATGTAAACTGCGAATCTAGCAAAACTCCAAGATCTTTAACCACTTTTACTCTTTCACGAGAGCAGTCGCCGATTTTGTAATCCCATCCACTAACCGTTTTCTTGCGTGTGAAGGAAATAACGCAACATTTCTGTACACTAATTACTAGTTGATTCCAACAACACCAGTCCTCGAACAGCTTCACTAACCGCTGCAACTCCTGACAGTCTTCTGTTTGTGTCTGTGTTCTGTGATTCAACTCTGGTAAACATCTTCAGATCATCAGCATACAAAAGTTTGGAGGTAGGAGGTATAAGCAAGCAAACATCATTAAAAAATATTGAGTACAGTAGTGGTCCCAGGTTGCTTCCCTGAGGTACTCCGGAATTGTTAGAAAAGCTGTAGGAGCGAAACGAACCCAACTTAATATTTAGTTTGCGATTCACCAGATAGAATTTCAACCATCCAACGAAATGTGAACAAGCACCCAAGCGATTGATTTTAGCCAAAACAGTAGTCGGTGATCAACACGATCGAAGGCTGCTTTAAGATCAGTGTATATTGTATCCATTTGGAATCCGTCTTCGATAGCCTTGATACATAGCGATGAGAATTCGACAAGATTTGTATTAATTGACCTGCCTTTGAAGAAACCATGTTGAGCAGGCGAGATGTATGATTTGACTGCAACGAAAAGTACATCTCCTACTAAAATTTCCAAAAGTTTGAATCCAGCACACAACGAGGTAATCCCACGATAGTTGCCCAAGTAACAATTTGGGTTTTATTACACTCTTATGATGGTATTTAAAACTAAAATTGGTCTTGAAGACCAGCATAAGAGTACAATAAAACTTACATTGTTGCTTGGGTGGTGATATCACGCTTATCTCCTTTTTAATGAATAGAGAACATTGTGGATTCTTTCCACCTTTCGGGAAACTTCGTCTGCGATAGTAACGCATTAAAAATGATGGTCAAGCGTATTGCTATAGAATCAGCGCATTTCTTGAATACAATTGAAGGACCACCATCAGGTCCAGCCTCTACGGAACATTTCAATTTTCGAATGGCAGATAAAACGTCTTCCACAGTAAAACTGATGACTCTAACCTTTTGATGACTTTTAACCAAGTTTGAGCTAAATCCAACCAATTTACAGGTCAACTGAATTAAAAGTGTGCTGCGGATGCTCTTCGTCATATCCAAACCGGATAGAAAAACCAAGAGGACTTTTATCTATACCTATAAAAATGGATTTCTGTCTGTCTGTCTGTCTGTATGTTCCTTATAGAATCGAAAACTACTGAACCGATCGGCAGTAATGCCAGGTTTTGCTGCAGAGAAATCCGTAGTTTTACCATCTGACTTTTTATCACAGAGGAAAAGGTTGTAAATTATAAAACTTAATAAAATTTTAAATCAAACTTTTGATTTAGAAGAAAGTTTGACCAACATTTGTTCTTCATTCAAATGTTTGTTCGTATAAAGTGTTTGTCAGGTTTGCAGAAAAGTGAAAAAGGTTAAATTTTTATCACATAGGTATAGTTCTTGATTGTATTTGAAGGAAATTAATACTTTTTTGAATCTAGTTCATGACTAGAAACTAGGTCATGATACATTTCAAATTTTTTCTACATAATTGACGACCGCATACTCTTGACTTTCGTCATTCGTTTTTGGTCTATGTTTTTCCGTATTTCATCTTTCATTTTTCGTCGTCAGATTATTTTGAATTTTGTCTTTAATTTATTTTTTTAGTTTTTTGTTTTGCTAAGTGTCGCCTTTTCCTGTCATCTTCTTGCCGTTTTTTTGTTTTAAATTGATTATGGTCACTTTAACAGCTTGGATCATTCGTGATTTCTGCGGAACTAGAATTTGAACTAGAGTCTTCGGCGTGAGAACCGTGAATACTAACCAGTATACCGTGTTAACTCCTTTTTTTATTTTGAAACGATGATTCTACAATTGATGAAGGGACGGTAAGGGAAAGTAATGAAGAAGGATTTTTTCGGGAATGAAGGGGAAGGGTGGAAAGGAAGGGGGGGGGGGGGGTAATAGGTAGCTATGGTTAACAAGTTGTCGTTGTGACTCCTATCTTTTGTCCAATGCTGGAAGGTGCATGGGTCGAACCAAGTTGTAATCAGAGATTATAACCGGATTTGAACCCACAACACCTGCCAGGGCGTGTCGCTCACTGGTACCCGTGTACCTTTGAACCACAGAGGCGCTGGACAAAAGAAGTCTGCACAACCCCCCTTATTAACCATAGCGCGACATGGGTTGTTCTATTTTTAGACACACAATGTGCCTCTTCCTACACCTACTGTAGACTACTGTCACCTACACCTACTGTCCTTTTTTTGTCTTTTTAACGTTTTATCGGTCATTTTTCGTTATGATTAACATCTAGCATTCTGTCATCATCTTTTTGTCGCTTTTCAGCGATTTTTTGTCATTTTTTATTGCTTTTTGTGGCGTTTTTTTATGTCGTCGTCATTTATAGCGTAAAAAGAACATATTGAACATGAATACAAATAGAACATGAATTTATTCTACCTGCTTGGTTATAAAGAACAACTTCATTCGCTTGATTTTGAAGTTCTGTCCCAGTATAGAAATCATACTAAGGAATTCCCAAAATGTGGGAACAGTAGAAATGAAAATATTTTGCCATTTTGCCGTACTCCATCCACGCAAATATCACTACGATCAGAAAGCGAAAGCAGAGAAGTGAAGAATGTCATACCATTGATCTATATAATGATGAAAATTTCTAACTGCCGTCAAAGTGAAAACTCTAGTTCTTATTGACAGCATGACAGCATTCAAGAGAATCTTCCGTGTTTAATATATTAAGGAGACACCAAAAGTGGCTAACGTTATTGTGTTAGAGCGACACACACTGTCCTGTACATCTCATGTGTTCGTTAAAAACCTAAACGTTTATTTGAATGTTGCATTAGTATTGGTAATATATGTCAAATGGCAGAGCTTGCAAACTTAAACACAGCTGATCCGCAGCCAACCGCAGCGACTACGGTCATCCCGAAATAAGGTTTATTGTCTTTATCAAGACATTCCGATTCATCTAAGATTTGCAGCAGCAATCCTCTTGATCCTTTGTATTCTATAGTATGGCTAATTAATCCGTTTGGATTGAAGGCGTGTTTTTGATTGCTGGTCAGCTGTTAGTTTGTTTACATTCTCTAAGCTTATCGATGCGGCAAAAGCAGAAAGCTCTTTAAAAGCTCATTGGTGTGGCGAAACTTTGAGACCGTGGTGCTGTTTTTTCGGAAAGCGCTAGTGCAACGAAATATGTGCGCAACCAAATATCTATTAATTAATTCCAGATTATACGGTTTATGAACACGTAATGATCTATGTGATTCGTTGAATTTATTTTCCATTAGCAATCATTTTTTGCTGAGCGTTTGTTGATATATACCGGGTCGATAAATGGAATGACAAGATTTAGGAAATTCTAACAGCACTGGGAGCACTGATTACGTACTCTGCCAATACATATGCATTTTTAAGGCACAAAACAATACATGCATCAAACGGTAGTCATTTATCAAGCCTTCTTTGAGCCATTTTTGGTTTCCCTAGGGTTGCCAAGTCTGAAAATTTCAAACCGGCCGGTCGGTCCTGCTTTGAAAAAATGCGGGGGGGGGGGGGGGGTTTGGCACCATATTACTGGAGGATTTGCCTGGAATGTTTAATATGCGTTAATTATTATTTAGGTATCGAAACCACAACGAACATTGCATGGATTATTGAAGATACTAGAAGACAACTAGTTGCTTCTGGTGGACAATTTAATGTATATTATCGCCAGAAGCAAAGTATTGTCACTGCAAAACTGGCTAAATTTATCAGAAAATTTAACAATTCAGGAAAAAAAGTACCAATCCGGCTTCCTATGTCGACAAACCGGCCTTTTTGCAGGATTGACCGGCCACCGGCTTTGGAGGTGAAAAACCGGCCACTTGGCAACCCTAGGTTTCCCCTTAAAGTCAATTACTCTGTTCACTTCTTTCTCTTAGAAAGAATAAAGTTACGCATTTCACTGCATGTAGCGCACTCGTGCTTTTTGTCACTAAATGAAACTTTCAATCTTTTCCTCAAAATTTATGAAAATCCGTAGATTTCAGCAGTTGATCCGTAGGTCCGTATAAAATTCCTAAATCCGTAGAACTACGGATAAATCCGTAGATCTGGCATCACTGCCGATCGGCGTGAAAATTTGCATATAGGGTTTTTTGGGGCCAGGGAAGGTTCTTATGATGGTTAGAGACCCCTACCCCACTAAGAGGGGGTGCTCCCATACAAATGAAACACAAATTTCTGCATAATTCGAGAACTAATCATGCAAATGAAACAAAATTTGACATGTGGGTGTTTTTGGAGACAAGAATTTTTTCTATGGTGAATTGAGACCCCTCCCCACTTTAGAAGGGGAATTATGACCCCTCTCCCCTTTAAGAGGTGGAGGCTTCCATACAAATGAAATACAAATTTCCTCATAACTCGAGAACCAATCAAGCAAATGGAACCAAATTTGGCATGCGAAGATTTTTTTCTATGGTGAATTAGGACTTCTCCCCACTTTAGAAGGGAGGGCTCCTATACAAATGAAATACAAATTTCCTCATAACTCGAGATTTATTTAATCGAAAGGAACCATATTTGGCATGTGGGTGTTTTTGGAGGCATGAATTTTTTTCTATGATGAATTATGACCCCTTATCTTTTTAGGAGGGGGGGGGGAGCTCCTATAGAAATGAAATACAAATTTACACCCTCGCGTAAGGTTTTTCGCGAAATGGTATTCTGCGAAACTCTATATTCCGCGTTATGGTCAACCGAGAATTGGTGTTCCGCAAAATGGTATTCGGCGAAATAGTTTTTAATGATGGCGAATATTTAATGCTATCCGCTTTATTTTATCAGGCTAAGCAATGGAGGGAGTTGTTTTCTACTTTACTGTAAGGAAAATTTGTATATTAAAACACCCATGAACTACCCAGAAGCTTGCAAAACTCGAGATTGTGACAAAGGTCATCCGAGATTCACGATTAATGTACAACACAGTTTAATTTGTGGCAATACGAAGTTTGTCGGGTCAGCTAGTTTTTGAATAAATAATGAAAAATAGTGGTTCTTTACATTATCTTTTGTCGATTACGAAGAGACAATTCATAAACATTGATGCCAAGCGTTAGCTTGACTGGAAATTAAATAAAAAGAAAACTTATCCAATTTAATTCTACTATGTATATTTTATTCTTGGCAGATACGTATTTCGCCTACGACTTCCAGGCTTCCTCAGTGTTTGTTTAATTTGCAGATTTCGTATTCTACTAAGACGCTCCAAAGAATTCAGTTGGTTTGACTGTAATTCGCATCAAAGTTAGTTATAATGCCGGTTTTTCGTGCTTATGTCGAAAAAGTAGATGAAGGCCTGCTGTAGACAAAGCCATCTAGCACCCTATTATACTTGAAGACCACTTGTCCCCAACATGTGCCGATGCCTGATTGTAATTTTCACTATGAAAATAAAAAAATATACGATTCTTATGATTTTTATTGAATGTTGACACACATGGCGGGGGGAGATTGGGTTAACGCTACGTAATTTATTAGGCGGATCGTGCCACGCGTTACATACGGGAGGGAGGGGATTTAAAAATCAGATATTTTGCGTTACGTAATTTATGTACCACGCCTGTGAGTTCGCTGACTATTCAGATGAAGGAGTGTTCAAAATATTGGACAGATTCTTGCACTCCCCGCGGCCATGGAGATGTAGAGTGATATATGCTTTCCCGATAATTGTCGTGCATGAATAAGGTAAAAGAGGACTTACAAGAAATAGGGTCCAGCAATAACCTCAGAAGAAAACATTCACGAAATATATTCAGGTAATTTAATTTATTTGAGATGCTGTGGGAAGCGTCTAGTTTTCCGCAATAGACTTACCTCCGGGAAACCGAATTCGTCGGTCGCTTCCGTTGTCGACATCCATTTTTTCGGTAATGACAGGATCGAATCTTTCCATCCTGGATATGGTGGGTGACATAGGTACGTCCACGTTCGTTGGTGAGGTATGCATTCATGGGCGTCACGTGATAACGGATGGCAATAAATGACGAAAGGCGATATGAAATGAGACGAAAACAGAGAGCTGTAAGTTGAATGTCATTCATGCGTTTGTGATGTTGATTGAACAACGGATTCTTGGATTTTATTTATGGAGAAAGTTTATTATAGATATCAAAATATAATTGTTTTAAATGACACTTCAATGTTGGAATGTTGTGATACTCCTGTTGTAAGTTAATAAGTTAATATTGAGGAATATCGATCAGAGATGATGCAAGTGTGCACGCAAAATACACGTGACAACATTTTTTGTATGTTTTTCTTCCAAGCGTTAAGTCTGCTTATCTATGGTTCTGAATCATTCTGAAGGGTAGAAAATGTTTAATGACTTTTTCTCGGAAAAAATCGAATCTCGTAGATTCCATTCCCGGACAAGTTTTTTGTTGTATTATTTTCTCAGACTCAGACAGGATGCAAACTTATGATATCCACCCGCAGTTGGAGTGGGGGTGAAAAACGAAATGAACAGTAAAGATTTTCTCTTGATGGTGGTGTAGCTACATGACAGCCGATGGAGGAGTTTTCTTTTACAAATATACGTGGCTGCAATGAGTCGGTAACGTAATTATTTTTATTTTATACTGGCTTGGCACAGGGCTTCCTCATAGCTACTTGCACATCTGTTTTCTTTCTATTCCTACTATTCCTATTTCCTATTCCTTTCTATTCCTATAAAAAGAACAAAAGCCTTTTTCCATATTTGGTCCTACCCCCTTGTCAATGGCAATCCTCGTCCCCCCCCCCCCTTTTGTCTCTTATCAACTGCCCAACTGCTTTACACCGCAACATGCATAACAGAGCACAATTATTCCACGGGTTGCAATGAAAATTGCACTTCAACACTGCACTGATATGCGAATGACAGAATTGTACAATGGTTAGTAACAACTTTTTTAATTTTGAAAACTTAATAAAATGTCTTTTCTACAGTTCGAATCACACGAATGCTTCTCTCCATTCAGAATAAAACCGTAGTATCCAATTTGCAGTTTCCCGAAGAGATCTATTGATTTTCACTTCACAGTCAGTTATTTATAAAAACCAATTGAACTGCTACGGCGAGCATGCCCTTTCAACAATTCCGGCTTGCGGAAAGGGATCAAATGAAGCGTTTTATTTCGCCAGAAAATTGGACCAAGGTTACTTCCTGCTTCGACTGTGTTGCCAGCAGACAAAAGAAACCGACACTTGAGCGGGGAAATGAATTCTACTGCACAGACGGATCCACTCCTGTTTCAACTGCAAGAAGGGTGAGCCAGATAAATGCAGAACCGAGAATAGAAGGAAAACATATCAGATAACAAGCAGCTCCTTTCATTTCATGTGTCCCGACCAGCCACCGGGTCACGGTTCTTGTGTTGTTACCATTTGGGGAGCTGTTTGAAGTTGCTGAAACAGGATATACTGCCTTTAGGAGCAGTCAAGTGGCGGACAGAGTGCGAGGTTTAAAGTCGAACTGCAGCATGGTTTAGCCTCGAATGGAGGATGGCGTTATCAACCAGAGCTGGTGTTCTCGGGAGGTGAGATCCTTTGGGGTTTTCCTTTCTGTTCGAGTAAAAGACTTGATGTATTATGACGCTTAATGCAATTTAATGAGTTTTGATGATTTCTTGTGTTATGTAAGTTTATTAATGAAAATTCTAATTTCAAAAGAATTTTTTTGAATTATTGTACAGATTGTACGAGAGTCTTAGGACTTCATGGAACATAGTCACGCAGACGTACGCAGACATAGTTTAACGAAAACCATCTAAAGAAATCAAAGCAATAGTTCTCGATTTTTTTGGACATCGCTTGATTTAAAAATTCACAACTCTTGAATTTGAACTCTTGAACGCTTGTTTTAAGAAAACGCAAACCAGATTTGCAATCTAAGTAAAATATTGCTAAAAAAAGCTTTTTTTAACAAACAAATTGCTGGTGTGAATTCGACAAAAAGTTCAACTTGACAAATTGGTAGCAAAATTTAGAGCACAACAGGACATCGTCAGTATCTACTCAAATAAGTGCCCTACTAACCCAGTTATAAAGTTGCTTTGGCAACTGGTTATATAACTAATTCTGATTATAAATAAGTCGCTGCAACTAGGATATTACCCTTGCTGGGAACTATATTGATCGAATGCGAACGTGCCTGATAATTACTAGCCTAATGCAGCAATCCTTTTAGCTCTGGCAGCTGTCCACATTAAGAGCCTCTGTCAAAGGAAAGAAAAGACAGCCGAAATGTGGTAGGGCCTGACGAACTAACCTACCAATTTAATAATTATGTGACGCATTAACACGTAATCTCGAGTTCTATTGTTACCTGGGTGAATAATTCTTCGCCATACAATTCACAATAATTGGTGGCTGCGAATGAGCCGCTTGGTTCAGGTCGTGGATCGTATCTAGCCACTCCAGGTTCTGACATTTCAAAAAAGGACCACGTTACCCGTGCCGCTTAGTTGTCCTCAGCGGAGCTCATTTAATTTAGATTTACATGCGATTCCCGAACCCAAACTACCTTACCGATAAAAGGGGAAATTGACAAAGGCCATCACACAACTGTCCACGCGCCATCGCCAGAAAAGGGGGTGGGCTGGTATACAACTTAAATTACTGCCACGTGTCCTGATTGTGGCGGTTCGTGTATTCTTCTGGTGTTCTTCTTGGCCGAGAGAGTTTTTACTGTGCAGGAGCGAAGCGACAGGGCCGGAACGAATCGATTTTGCTCCTTTACCCCGGTGTGTCTGGCGGGCATCATCTTCGTTAGCAATCGAAATAGCACAATAGGACACGCGACCATTCGCCTCCGCCGCTGCTGCTGATGATCGCTTCAAATGTAAATAAGTTAATGAGGATTGCAAGTGCTTGTGCCGCCGGATCCGGATGCTTATTGTAACTGATTAGTTCCGCTGGTTTGCTGTTTTGTTTAGCTGCGTTTGTGCACAAGAGGTGCTGCGTAAAGTCAAGAGGATTTGCTAACTTTATTGCCGTCGTTAAAATATTATCAATGTGTTGTTTCGCTCGTTAAAATGTTAAGCCTCATAACAGATTCGGACCTGCGATCAGTATGTGTTTGTGGCATAATTAATTAAGCAGGGTTAGGAACTTGAAGCATGTTCAAACCAGAAATTGTGTAAAACGTTTGTAAATTATGCTATTGGGCTACAGCACTCCGCATCCGACATTCATAATTTTTCTGAGTCATACCAAAAATAACTTAATGCGTAGAATTTTCTAACGAAACGCTACATTTTAACGACTAGAACCAAATCCATCCGTGAAATCCGTCTCGAGTCGTCCTGATCTCCGCTGATTGTAAAGACAAACTTTTAAATCGATTTTAAATTCGCAACCCTCGTCATCCGGCCGCAAATCACAAGCAGGAGCCTGCGGCCGCTACCGTTTTTCCATCGGTAGGTACATAATAGAAACAAAAGACACCACCGCAACGTTTCACAGGGGGGTTCCGTTCAGACGGGACGTGCCAAGCCGATGGAAAAGTGCCGTAAGCTCCTGGGGCTTAAATAGGCTTAGCTGATGGTTGTTGGTACACTGCAATATACTTTGTATAGCACGTCGTTGTGGTATTATATTGGCCTGTTTTGGAACTGGACGGATGTGAGGAACGTTTTGTGCATTGAAATATTGTGGAAAGAATGATAAATTGAAATTGGTTCAAAAAATGTTTCAGCAGATTTTACCTCACACCGAAAACTATGTTATGACTACTATATTTTTAAGCTGTAATCTGCAAACTCCTATTTCGATTCTCGCATTTATGTAGGCTATAAAATATTTTTGTGTTTTGTTAGTGATTGCGCACTTGTTATTTATATAGAATTTTGGAAAGATGTTGAAATGGTAGCGTTTCAATCTTGCTTGTTTGTGAGCCAATTTAGGGTTTCAAAAAAGTAAAGGAGAGACATTCCGAGCCGCTTAATCTGCAATCGGTCTGCAAATTTTGCATAAGTTTCAGGACATTCGTCAAGCTATGCACCAGTAAAGACGTAGCTTAATCTATTTTCCCTCTCTCTAGAGTCTGCTGGGAAAGGTTTCTCTTCCCGTAATAACGAGAAATTTCTCGTCCGTTTGCTTTTCTGGGTTTATTCGCTTTAGTTTCACCAGTCTTAGGGTGGTTCGCAAGGATTAAAAAAATATACGTTGAAAACTATTTCGAGTTACGTAATGTTTGATAAATATACCACACTCCATCTTTGTTGAATTACCAGCAAAGTTTATTTAATTTTGATTTTATTATTAGCTGAACCCTGTCCGCCCAGAATGTATTCCCTTCAAAATACAAAGATTCGAAGGTACGCTTATTCAAGGAGGGTCGCTTCGCTCTGTTCGTTGATTGCATTACATCTAGCTACCTTCTTTTACTGTCTAATTCGCAGTAACAACACGAACTGGAATAACATTCCGCAGGAGTTAATTAAGATATTGTTCTTTCATTTCGTAGCGTTTGCCTTTCACAGGTACGCGAATTTGTTCTGAAGCGAGCATATTTTTGTAGCTTGCTTTCCCGCAAGGAATCCAGAATTGCAAGACGAGGTTTCATTTACTTGAAGAACATAATACCTTTGTGTTGGAATGATTTAATAATAGCCAAATGAAATAATTTAAATATTTTAATTGCATGGTTTTCGGATATTTATAAAAATATTAAATCGAAATTTGCCACAAGATGGCTCTAACTGGCAATGCATTATTGGCAATATTGTCAAAACAAAACAAATTTTACTCTGCAACATAAGTTTGAAGAGATGAGAATATGTCGTCTTTTGTGCCTGGCGGTCCCTTGATTTTCTGCTACCGGGATGAATGTTCGTTCATCGGTCAAAACTTCGAGTACCCAACTTCTCACTTCAATTCGGAAGCAGCCTCATTTTTTGAGAGCATATTAAGTAAAGTAAATCACCTGTCCACTCCAGTGGTAAAACTGATTCGCACACATACCGTCCCTATATGTCAATCTGTCCCTTATACAATTCTCTGCAGACGAAGTTCAGGCTTCAGAAAGCTCTGGAAGATTTCGACTCTTCGAAAGGACCCGGAATAAGCGGCATATTCCAATTTTTCTGAAGAACTATGTAGTTTTGCTTGCGTTATCAATTGCCGCTGATTTTCAACGCCCGCTCCAGGAGAGAATATTCCCAACTTTATGGAAAATTGCATCCATGCCAAGTCTATCGGAGTATATCCGTATCTGAACTTTATACAGAGCAGTTGCACCAATCATTTCTAGCAGTCAGCTTACTTACTTACTTATGTGTCCATGTCCGCCGGTCCGGCAGAACAAAGGGATGAAGTCAGAGATCTCCACTGCTGACGGTTACCCGCCATGGCTTTTACCTGTTGCCAGGATAGGTTCTCGTCTACAGCCCGGATGTCGTTGGCTAAGCTCCGTCGCCATGAGCCTCTGGGCTTGGCTCTTCTACATTGTCCTTGTGGATTCCAGTCGAGTGCTTCTCTGCAAACCTCGTTCGCTCTTTTCCTCAAGGTGTGTCTGATCCACTTCCACCTAAGTTCACGAATTTCTATGGCTATCGGCCGTTGATGACACCGACGATGGAGTTCCTCATTGGATATCCAGTTATCAGGCCACCAGGCACGAATGATGTATCGCAGGCACCGGTTAATGAATACCTGCAGTTTTTGCGTTGTCTCCGCTGAGACGCACCACGTTTCGCAGGCATACAGCAGTACGGATTTCACGTTTGAATTAAAGATTCGGGTTTTCGTACGTAGAGTGATCTGGTTTGAGCGCCAAATGTTTCGCAGACCTGCAAAGGCACCCCTGGCCTTCCTGATCCGCGTGGCTATATCAGTCTTGGTACCACCATTGGGCGTTGTTTGGCTACCAAGATATTGAAAGGCGTCTACCTGCTCAACTTGTTGTCCCGCTGCTGTGAAGTTGGTGGAATTGTCAGTGTTCACTACCATAGACTTAGTTTTCGCTACATTGACTGTAAGACCTGCTGCATGGGAGCTCTCGGAGAGATCATCTAACTTGCTCTGCATATCATTTCGGCGTTGTGCGAACAAGACAATGTCGTCGGCTAGGTCGAGCGGCTCCATCGTTAGAGGATTCCAAGGCAATCCTCGATTTGGTCTACTGTCAATTGCTCCAACTAATATCTCATCCATAACGATGAGAAACAGAAGCGGCGATAAAATTTCTAGGTCATTTAGCGGCTCCATCGTTAGAGGATTCCAAGGCAATTATCGATTTGGTCTACTGTCAATTGCTCCAACTAATATCTCATCCATAACGATGAGAAACAGAAGCGGCGATTAAATGCAGCCCTGTCTCACGCCAGCAATAACCCTTAAGGGGTCGGTCAAGACGCCGTCGTGCAAAACCTTGCATGAGAACGCCTCGTACTGAGCCTCGATGAGATGAACTAGCTTATCTGGAACTCCTCTACGCCTGAGTGCGCCGCAGATGTTTTCGTGGTTGAGTCGGTTGAACGCCTTTTCGAAGTTAACAAACACCAGCAGAAGAGAGTCCTGGAATTCGTTGATCTGCTCCATCATACCCATTGATGGAGTAGAGTTAGGTTGTAAGACTGTGCCCCTGTTTCCATACTGAGTATGGAGCTAATAGGTAGCTTCCGAAGAAGCTGAACCTGGAAGGCGCAAGGGCTCCACAGGAGCAGAGCAAGTGCGCTGAACTTTCTAGTTCTAAATTGCAAAAGCGGCAAATGTCGGTTAAAATTTTGCCAATTCTCTTTAAATAGTAAAAAGTGGGACAATGTCCGGTGAGGAGTCCCGTGATTGGGCGCAGTTCCCTACGAGTTAAGGTAAGTCGTTTTTAAACTACTGCAGGGTCTGGCTGAGTAGATAAACTGTCTACCTTGTCTACAGCCCTGCGCTTGATACCAACTGGATGCTATTTCTAGCTTTTCCCAGGTCAGTATCCAGGAGGTACCCAGAAACGGTTCGGGACTACTGAACTGATGAGCAGATCCTTGTCTCGCTAGGCTGTCAGCAAGCTCATTGCCCTCGAATCCGCAGTGCCCAGGCACCCAGAATAATGAAACTTTGTTCTGACCGGAGAGCTCCTTTAAGATTGTGCTGCACTCCCAAACTAATTTGGGCGCACATTTAGTGGACTTGAGAGCCAGTAGTGCGGCCTGGCTGTCCGTAAAGATTCTGGTTTTTTGCATGCCTATACTTTCGTTTTAAACATATCTTGGCGCAGATGCATATTGCATATAATTCCGCTTGGAAAACGGTGGGCCATTTGTCCAGTGGAAGAGCTTCCTTTATTCCGGGTCCGTAGACTCCGGAACCGGTGTAGGTCCCAAATTTTGATCCATCTGTTAAGAAGCAGATGATACCAGATGGAAGATGGAAGGCCCTCCACTGCTCCATACAGTGCGATCTGTATCAATTATACTGTACGGAACATCCATGTTAGGCCGTGCCTCCAACCAGTCAGAGATTGTCGTTACTAGGGGTGATAGTTTGAACTCCCTTAGTACGTGAAGGTGGCCACTTTGGTCCCCCTCAAGTATGTTACGACACCTTTACAACCTTAGTGCACCGAGTTCGGCCTCCTTATTCACATTTCATTCTTTATTTCATTGCTGAAACTTAGTCTGACGCCACTCAGTGTAGGAGGAGTAAGAGTGTGCCTCCTCCGCCTAGTAAATGGTATCACGACTATTTTGGAGGGGCTTATATTAAGCCCCGCTCGTAAACACCACGAAATAGTGATGTTTAGAGCTCCTTGCATACGACTTGACAGCACTGCCTCAAATTTACCTCTGATAATAACGTCGTCGGCGTACGCTTACTTACTTACTTACTTAATTGGCCTAACGTCTTATGACAAGGCCTGCGCAGTATAATTTCTCCATCTGTTTCGGTCCATGGCAACTGATCTCCAGTTCCGCGGGCACCCAGTGCTCGCCAGATCTCGCTCCACCTGGTCTTGCCACCTCGCTCGCTGTGCCCCTCTTCGTCTTGTTCCTACCGGATTTGATGCGAAAACCATTTTTGCAGGATAGTTGTCCGGCATTCTAGCAACATGTCCTGCCCAACGTATCCGTCCAGCTTTAACCACTTTCTGAATACTTGGTTCGCCGTAGAGACGCGCGAGCTCGTGGTTCATTCTTCGCCTCCATACACCGTTCTCTTGCACTCCGCCAAAGATGGTTCTTAGCACCCGCCGTTCGAAAACTCCGAGTGCTCGTAGGTCCTCTTCTAGCAATGTCCACGTTTCGTGCCCGTAGAGGACAACCGGTCTAATTAGCGTTTTGTACAGTGTGCACTTTGTACGGGGGCTCAGATTGTTCGACCGTAAGTGTTTGTGGAGTCCGTAGTAGGCCCGACTTCCGCTGACAATACGTCTTTTAATCTCACGGCTGGTATTGTTGTCCTCTGTTGCCAGCGAGCCAAGGTATACGAACTCGTCGACTACCTCGAACTCATCCCCGTCGATTACCACGGTGCTGCCCAAGCGAGCCCTGTCGCGCTCGGTCCCGCCCGCCAGCATATACTTCGTTTTAGACGTATTTATCTGCAATCCAATCTTCTCTGCTCCGCGTTTCAGTCTGGTGTACTGATCTTCCACCGCCTCAAATGTTCTGCCGACAGCATCCACGTCGTCAGCAAAGCAGATAAATTGACTGGATTTATTGAAAATAGTGCCCCGCATTTCGATCGCCGCTCGCCTTATAACACCTTCAAGCGCAATGTTGAATAGCAAGCAGGAAAGACCATCTCCTTGTCGAAGTCCCCTGCGAGATTCGAATGGGTCCGACAATCCACCCGAGATTCTCACACAGCACTGGATCCCATCCATCGTAGCCATGATAAGTCTAGTAAGCTTACCCGGAAAGCCGTTTTCGTCCAAAATTTTCCATAGCTCTTGTCGGTTTACGCTATCATATGCGGCTTTGAAATCGATGAACAGGTGGTGCGTGGGGACTCGGAATTCGCGGCACTTCTGGAGGATCTGCCGCAGGGTGAAGATTTGGTCTGTTGTAGACCGACCCTCCATGAAGCCGGCCTGGTAACTTCCCACAAATCTATTGGCTATTGGCGATAGTCGATGAAAGAGGACTTGGGACAGCACTTTGTAGGCGGCATTCAGGATAGTGATGGCTCGGTAGTTCTCACAATCCAGCTTATCACCTTTCTTGTAGATAGGGTAGATAACCCCGTCTTTCCACTCCTCCGGTAGTCGTTCCGTATCCCAAATCTTGACAATCAATTGATGCAGACAGCCGGCCAACTTGTCCGGGCCCATTTTAATAAGTTCCGCTCCAATGCCATCCTTTCCCGCTGCTTTGTTGTTCTTCAGCCGCTGGATGGCTTCTTTAACTTCCCTTATCGATGGGGGTGGCACATCTTCGTCGCTTGCTGCACCAATGTGGTCACTTCCTCCGCTATCATGGTCTTCCGCCTGCACGCCATTCAGGTGTTCATCGTAGTGCTGCTTCCACCTTTCGATCACCGCACGGTCATCAGTCAAGATACCTCCATCTTTATCTGTGCACATTTCGGCCCGCGGCACGAAGCCTTTGCGAGATCCGTTGAGTTTCTGATAGAACTTCCGTGTGTCGTGAAAGCGGTACAGCTGTTCGAGTTCTTCGCACTCCTTCTCCTCTTGGTGGCGCTTCTTTTCTTTGAAGAGTCGGGTTTGCTGCCTCCGCTTCTGTTTGTATCGCTCCACATTCTGACGGGTGGCTCTACGCAGCATTTGTACCCGCGCTGCGTTCTTCTCATCCAATATCTGCTGGCATTCCTCGTCAAACCATTCGTTACGTCGATTCGGTGCCACACTGCCTAGCACGTTCTCCGCTACGCTGTTAATGGCTGTTTTCACGGCATTCCAACAGTCTTCAAGAGGGGCTTCATCCAGCTCTCCCTCTTCCGGCAGCGCGGTTTCGAGAGATAACGCGTAGTTTTCGGCGACCTCTGGTTGCTTCAGTCGCGCTAGATTATACCGTGGCGGGCGGCGGTATCGTATGTTGTTCACAACAGATAGTTTTTGACGTATCCTTACCATCACTAGGTAGTGATCCGAATCAATGTTAGCGCCCGGATAGGTTCTGACGTCGATAATGTCTGAAAAGTGCCGACCATCTATCAGAACGTGGTCGATTTGTGATTCTGTCTGGTTGGGTGATCTCCAGGTGTACCGATGGTAGAGGTTATGCTGGAAGAAGGTACTACGTATGGCCATGTTCTTGGAGGCGGCGAAGTCGACAAGTCTTAGGCCGTTTTCGTTCGTTTGCGGGTGAGCGCTGAACCGTCCAATCACCGGTTTGAATTCCTCCTCCTGTCCAACCTGAGCATTACAGTCCCCGATGATAATTTTGACATCATGTCTTGGGCAGCGGTCGTATTCACGCTCCAACTGCGCGTAGAATTCGTCTTTGTCATCATCGGTACTTCCGAGGTGAGGGCTGTGCACGTTAATTATGCTTATATTGAAGAATCGGCCCTTGATTCTTAATCTGCACATTCGGGGGTTGATCGGCCACCACCCGATCACCCGCTTCTGCATCTCGCCCATCACTATAAAAGCTGTGCCCAGCTCGTGTGTATTGCCGCAGCTCTGGTAGATGGTATGACCATCTCTATACGTACGTAACATCGTTCCTTTCCAGCATACCTCCTGCAGCGCTACGATGTCGAACTTGCGGCTCTTCACTTCTTTAGAAAGCACGTGGGTACTTCCGAGGAAATTTAGAGACCGACAGTTCCATGTTCCTAATTTCCAATCGTTAGTCCGTTTTCGTCGCCTGGGTCTTTGCCGATTGTTCCGATTAGAGTTATTATTATTACTTACGGAGTCCATTGCTTTGGTTTTTTTAGTGGTTCAGGCTTGCAAAGCCCGCAACCAACCCCACAGTATCGCCGGAGGGCCAACGTAGCTCGAAGGAGCCCTCCTCCCCTGTCAGCATACGACCTTGGTTTCCACCGGGGTTGGTTACCCGATCTCCACCCGAGGTTGCTCGTATCCCGGCTGGTACCACGAGGAGGTTGGGGCAGGAGTTGCTAGGTAAGAGGCTGTGAACCACTGTGGGGTCTATTTTATGCCCAGTGCACAGGCGTACGCACTGACCTCATAACCATGCCGTTTTTTTTGTTAGATTATAGTCACTTTAACAGCTTATGTCATTCGTGACTTCTGCGGGGTTGGGATTTGAACCCGGGTCCTCGGCGTGAATGCTGACCACTACGCCGGGACTGACCCCTGATACCATGCTGTGATAGCTTGTGCAAGAGTGCGTCGTCCACCAGTGACCAAAGCAAGGGGGAGAGAACACCTCCCTGAGGCCATCTTTTGATCGCAAAGATTGTAATCGACGTATCTTCCAATGAGGCTGTGATTTCCCTGCTAGATAGCATTGCTTGAATCCAGTTCATTGTCGGCTGATCAGCTCTTTTATTAAGGAGAGCCGTATTAATTGAAGCGAAGGACGTTTTGTCGAAAGCGCTTTCGATGTTGATAAAAGCGCAAAGTGTCGTACTGAAGCGATTTTTTAATCAGCGTCGCTAGGCAATGAAGTGCGGTTTCATTAGATTTACCACGTTGGTAAGCATGTTGATTGCTATGCAGAGGGTAGTTCTTTAAAAACTCATTACGGATGTGATTATCCATGATTTTGTCCACCAACTTGAAAAGCGTTGATATCAGACTAATTGGTTTGAAAACTTTTGGCATGATTTAATCTTTTTTGCTTGCCTTAGGTATGAACACCATCCTGTCCTTCCGCCGACTTGCCGGGACATGTTCCAACGTAAAAAAGCACGAAAAAGGTTGATGAGCTCGGACATTATAATCTCCTCCGCTTTTAGTAAGGAGATGAGTACTATGCCATCTGGACTCGGAGAATTTATTGGTTCTAAGGAGCTGAGTGCCCAATTGGTTGAACCCTCCGTAAACAGTCGGTGTGCCATAAGTCACCTGCGACACGATTTTGTCGAGTAACTCGACTGAGTTGACCTCCAAGTTTGTGACTCCGCCGTCAGCAAATGACACCTGAGCTTGGTTTGTTTTGGTCGTGAATTAAGCTGCCCGTTCTTCCCGCCCTCGACACTCTACAGTGACTGACTAGGAAACATCACTATCGGTCATAGGCTTAGAGCTTAACCATATACACCATAGTGTAGTCCTGTCGATCCAGAACTTCACTGCTCATGTAGGTGTAGCCTGCGGAACTTTTTTGAGAAAACTTGAAATTTGTATGGGTATGTGTCTCAATGGAGGCGCATGGTACATTGTGAATATCCTGAAGGCTAGAGTAACAGAACGAAAATAAAATCACAGACTAACAGACGGTATGGTGTATATGCTCATAACCTGTGACCGATAGTGATGTTTCCTTGTGAGTCGAGTCGAGTTGCTCGACGGTACTTACATAATAGGGCCCATACACTTATTGCAGAATCTGCAGTTACGTTTATATCAAGCGCTGTAAGATTGCGTCAGCGGACGATATTCCTGATTCGTCGGCACTCACGGAAACAAACCATGCCTGTTCTTGCGTTACGTCAGACTGTGACGAGTTGATTACGAGTGAATAAGTTAAAGGACAACATTTCGTGGAAAGTGTGAACCAGAGAGCACTGTGGCCCAAAAGATACGAATTGTGCTTTGAGTCGCCAAACATGTATTTTTAATTTCCAGCAGGTTGATTGCCTTAAATTTTATATTTTCTGATGGTTTCCTGAGGAAAGGAAGTACCACACAAACTGCCACAAAATGTACTCTGACTCTCGTTAAATTAGTCGGTGAAAAAATGAAAGCAATATTCAGTAATGTCATTCCAAGTGCAATTACGAAATCTCGCGTAACTTTTCAAATGGTTCTGAGTGATGAATATTAAATATTAATATTAAGCTGAATGAGAGTTATTCTTTGCTGGACTGATGAGTTCTTTTGTTACGCAAATTATGTAAAAAATTGGACGTGTTTCGAAAATGATATCGAGGAGTACAGTAATGCGCCAATTAATATCAACGCGAATCCTAGTATTTGTGTTTGAGTGTACTGAATCATTGAAAAATAAAGTTTTGATTTTTGCATTGTTGGGATAAGCATAAGCTGTATATTATTTATACTAACCGAAATGAAGCCATTTCATTACTATTATGGCGATTCGGTAGGGCGACGTCAACCCTCACTAATAACATGTTCCGAATAAAACGCAATCAGCATTAAGCCCTAACGCCGTAGGCCAACTTTCAGATCAAACCGAATTTCATAACGGCGCACAGATACGCACAGTTGGTCCCAAAATCAAGTGTACATTCAGCAGAGACTATTTCTTTCATCGTGGCAATCTTGCTCGATAAGATTTTCCAGCCAAAAGATTCATCCAAAATACTCGCAAATTTTTCGTATATATTACTTTACTCTATTGATACACCTCTTTTAAACAAGAAGTAGGTATACAAACTTCACTAGCATCATATCTTGATTATTAAAGGAACTAGATATGATATGACAGATGATAATATCAGTGATGGAGTGATTCGCGATTAGGGCGCAACTAGCAAATTGTAAACAAATCGTTTTATTACACCATCAGGCTTAAAACACTGATAATATCCATGGCAAGAATCCTTTCTTCTGTTTTAATCGTTAGAATTATTTAAAACAAGTTTTTAGTGATGGGTGATAGAAGAGTTTAATCAAAACAAAAGACAATTTGCAGTTTAGCCCCTTTCATTGTTATGAAGTAACAGGCTTATTTGCAAATCGTTTTGTAAATAGGGTTGCCCGGCCGGTTTTTCACCTGCAAAGCCGGTGGCCGGTCAATCCTGCAAAAAGGCCGGTTTTCCGACATAGGAAGCCGGATTGGTACTTTTTTTCTGATTTGTTAAATTTTCTGTTTAATTTATTAGCAACCCTGAGCAGTGGATCATTGAAGATAGCCAGTTTTGCAGTGACAATACTTTGCTTCTGGCGGTAATATACATTAAATTGTCCACCAGCACCAGAAGCAACTGGTTGTCTTCTAGTATCTTTAATAATAATCCATGCAATGTTCGTTGTGGTTTCGATTCCGACGACTACCTAAATAATAATTAACGCACATTACACATTCCAGGTAAATCCTCTAGTAATATGCCGCCACAACACCCTCCTCCCGCAATGTTTGAAGGCAGGACCGACCGGCCGGTTTTTGAAATTTTCGGACTTGGCAACCCTATTTGTAAACAGGCGATAGTAAAGAGCGAAACTGCGTTGTTTTCAAAACACAGGCGCATTGTAAACAGGCGAAACTAAATAAAAAAATCAAAACAAGGCGAAACAGGGCTGGGCGAATCTCATTGTCAAAATGCTTTGAGGCTCATTCCAAGGGGTTAAACTATAAAACTTAGATTTTGAGCTTGAATGCACAAATTTTATGCAGTATTGTTGGGAAATTATAAGATTGATTTATTCTACACCAATTTATGTCTTTAAACTCGATTTTTGTAACTTTTATTTAAATTATGACTTGAAAATGTACTTGCAAATTATCACAGTGATATTCCTCATTGTTTACACTTTGCTAGTTGCGCCCTTATCGCGAATCTGCGATTGAATCTGCGAAGAGTGGCGTATGTTCTTTAAAAATCTAAGATCATATGCAGTTGAAATATGTGTTTTACAATTATCAATTGCCAAATTATAAAGAATTTTCTGCAACATATTAATGCTTAAAGGACACTCCCATGTGGTAACGACGAAGTGTTTATCAAACAATACTTAACTCGAAATAGTATTCCCATTTTCGGGGTACACTTATTTTTGGGATCAACTGTAAACACGAAACAGAATATTCGTCAAGGCAGCAAGGTATGGTAGTCCGTATTTTTCGTACCGCACATCGGCATTGCAAATGCGAGAGGGTGCACAAATTAGACTAATTACTAACGCAAACCTACTACGCTCCAGCCTGGGTGGGCCACGAGCAGGGCAGGGATCACAGAATCCAAAACGTCCTGTTTGGCTGGTGTTGCAAACCAGAAGGAAAACTTTGCTGTGCCGCCAGCCGCAGGGGGAGAAATTGGGTAGGCAACAACATTGGTTATGTTGGGTTCAAACAAAGCGGCGACGTGTCTGTAATGTTGGGTGATGGTTAAATATGGTTGCATAGCTATTCTACGTAGGGGTGATTGTATCTGCTTCTGGGCTATTCAATACTGGCGTCAATCAATAGGAAACTACAAATTAGTGCTACACAAGCTGAGCCATCATCCAACCAGATTCATTTGTTTTAGTAGGCATACTGGAAGGAAAAAAACGCGTGTATAGCCGAAAAAATTACTGGTGAAGGTATCTAAAATGTTGAAACACCTTGATTTAATAGCGATGGTACCTTTTATAATATTACCCTGTCGAATGATGCATATATATGGTAACATTGAAGCCATCAGGTGTAGGTCGGTTGGATGGTAATTTGAGCTAGCCAGCTCAAGTTCAACGCTAGAAGTGGGCAGGCAATTCCACTCGACGGTGTTGAGCTCTCTTATGTTGGCGGCAGAGAACATACTCGTCGGCTGACGAAAGTGAAAATCTATCTCCCCGTACCACTGCGTAATCCGTACCATGGGCTGGAGGCTTGGCAGCATCACTCGTTGGTTCGGTGCAGAGCAGCTTTAGCTAACACTTGATATCAACAGTGATGCTTCAGAATTCTTCTATTATACACAGTGGAGGGTTTGTTAGTAGTTCAAGTTGCACAGGTAATGGGATCAAGTTGATTGCATGGAGTAGCAAAGCTTGGGGTGTTATTTTACCTTTTTGGTAGCTAATCAATGGTTTCATGTAATGTTGAAATGAACGGTTCTTTTTGAACTCCTCTAATTACTGCCAAATATGATGTAGTTTTTATTCCTACCCATTTTTATGGTTATCAACACAAATTTTGTAATGGCCGTGGTATGACGAAACCAACATGATTTTAATTGAATTTGGTCCTCCTAATGAATTCAATTTCAGATTAATGAACGACACGTCGCACCACTGCAGTGTACTCTGTTCCATATGGGACAAAAATTTCCCGACACGGGTTATTGGGAAATTATTATTTTTACGTTTTCTGTGGGTGGAACATGAACCTCCATGGTCAGGTTGTATCTTAGTTGAATTTATTTAGTAAAAAAAAGCAAAGCCTAGGTGCTACATTCCGTTATCGAAACTTGACTTTCTGTTTTTTTATACGACAGACTTCGTAGCCAGCTGTTGGAGTGCAGGACAATTGCAGGGCCAGTTGCTATTTATTTAGTATAGGTACCTAAATATCGTTGACTATAAATTTCGCCCCATAATGGAACAAAATTAATGTGAAAATAAAGTTTTATTGAATAATTAGGAAATTATAGATTATATTATTGAAGTGCGTAAGTTAAAGCTATCATCTTATTTCTATTCGCGTAACAATTCGTATTATGTATTTTTAACGAGGATTCTAAACCTGTGTTGTTACAAACTAGTTAGTTCTACTATTATTAAATGATTTTACATCAAAGCACTATGGTAGGTTGTAAAGTACGATTCAAAATACATGTAGGGTGTGTTGCTGCTTCGTCGTAATTGCCTATTCCCATCCTATCTAACACAAATTATTAAAAATACCGGCATTTTTATGACACACAATTCATAACTAGTTATTCCCTAATATTTTAGTTTGTTGTCTATCATACGCGATCAATCAAAGTGAGCTGAGATCTATTTAAATGCTTTTTATCATTAAAGAAGTCCTACCAGCCAAATTTCCTACGTTTTTTCGTGCGACGAAGAAGAAAATGTCGACTAATCGTTTTAATTTCCGTCATTCCTAAATGGAAATAACTCACGCAAGGCATTGTCGTTATTCTACAGCCAGGAACACTAGCCTGACCTGCAGAAATTTGGCAGAATAACATTTGTCACGCCGTCTTACACAAATACATGCGCGTTAGCTTCGTAAAAATTGTTGTGATTTTTAGTTTCGACGATGAAAAATTTTGATGGACGGATTTTAAAACGGTACGACGTATTTAAGAAATAAAGTCAGTTGCGTAATTTCAATAATATGCTCTAATAATCGCTTTTCAGTGATTTCAAAGTTCACGGATCGGAAGGTAAGTGTGTTTTAGTCAAATCAGCACAAGAACTTTTAGAATATTCATTAAATCCATCCAACAAATGATTACCGATAAACACAAAAGAAACTGAGATGCATGAAAGAGTACTGTTGCTGCACTGAGAAAATTTATTGTCGCGCAAAATTGAGCTGTTTCCAATATGTACAATATGCGTTACGTAACTTAACAACATCTGTTGTATTCAACAGGGAAACATTTATAGCATACTCTCATGTATGGCGCATGATAAAACACTAGCGCCAACTTCTGTTCTTTGTTGTCAGAAACTAGAGGCGGTGTCCTATTAAATTACTTATCGCAAAAATTCTAACCAATTAGGTTAAAAAATCCAAATTTTGGAGCTACATCATTAAGACTTTTTGACATTAAATTGTATAGTGAAGACGGGAAGTTCGTTCCAGTCTGGGTCCACCCGTGAAATTAACATTTGATTTGAAATCAAACTTCAAATTGAACTTTAGATTAGACTTGGACCACAAATTGGAATTAAATTAAATTTGAAATTAGATTTAATGTTGAACTCAAGTTGGACTTGAAATTGGATTTGAAATCGGGTTTGACATTGGAAATCAATTTGACTTAAAATTGTACTTCATATTAGATATAAAATTGAATTTGAATTTGAATTGAATTTGGCTTCAAAATGGGACATTGAATAGGACTTGAAATTGAACCTTGACTGAACTTCAAAAATTGTACCTACTTAAAATTGCGCTTGAAATTCCACTTTAAATTAAACTTAATATTGAACTTCAAAATTGAAATTAAATTAGAAATGAAATTGAATTTGAAATGGGATATTATATTGGGCTAAAATCAGACTCAAACTCGAGATTGGTTTAAAATTGGACTTGAAATTTGACCTCAATTGGACTTGAATTTGCACTTGGAAATCGGTGGTGAAATTTAATTAGAAATTGGACTCTTTTTTTTTTATTATAGTCACTTTAAGCAGCTTGGGTCATTCGTGACTTCTGCGGGGTTGAGATTTGAACCCGGGTCCTCGGCGTGAGAGGCGTGAATGCTAACCACTACGCCGGGACTGACCCCGCAAATTGGACTCTAATAAAACTAGACCTGAGCTTTGTCTTGGAATCGGTGGCGAAATTGAAATTTAATTAGACTAGAAATGGCTTTAAAATTTGGCATTGAAATTAGCTCATAATTGTACTTTGAATTGTACTTGAAACTAGACTTGAATTTTGCCTTAAAAGCGGATATTAAATTGCATTTAAAATTATACCTCAAAGCGGGGGAGTTCAATGAGACTTTCAATAAGTTGAATTTGAAATTGGCTTTAAAATGGGACACTGAAATTGAACCTCAATGGAAGTTGCACTTAAAACTAGGCTTCAAATTGACCGTAAAATCGGACAATGAATTGCACTTGAAGTACGTACTTTGTAATCAATAGGTTTCTTTATTGGAGTTGATGCGTAGAAGATTTTCCGTTCAATTGACACAAAAATATTTCCAATCGATGTGGAAACCGCTAAGCCATTAGCGTTCAAAATCTTTCATTTTTCGCGACGCTCGCATTTTTCGATTTATTGGAATGACACTCTATCCCAAACCTTGCCGTAAGACGTAGTCCTACGTCAAAATCAAATTGTACTTGGAAATAGAACTTGAAACTTAAGTTGAAATTGGAGTCAAATTAGACTAGCTTAGCTTAGCTTAGCTTAGACTGATTGCACATATCAATGGTTGCACTCAGTGATTGACCCGAACCAGTGAAATTGCACAATGAATCAAGTGAATGAGGTTGGGAGTGACCGATCATCCTCACTGTGCAAAATTCAGTGACTCGATATATAAAGGGTCAATAACTGCGCCGGCCACGTCCTTGCAATCAGATGGGATTGGGGAAGGAGTGTGAGTGTAATCTTTGCTGTTTTTGGGACCGTGTTAACCTCTGCATCCCTGCAAAGATTACAGGAAGGAGTTGCGACTTGTTAGTAAGGCAGGTTTCGTTGGATCGGGATTCACCTTGATAAGTGATGTGATCGTTATTCTTTAAATTTATTTATTTTTTAAAACGATTAGTAGAATTATTACATATTTAAATATTTTTAAGTCGACAGTCAAGATAAGCCTGTTTAATATATTTTAGTTTATTTTAGTTTTGCGAACAGATTTATACCAGAAATTTTTTTTAGCTTTGCTTGAAAATAGTGTAAACAACAGGCAGAGAATTGTTGGATCAAGGTACCGAGTAAAATATGTTATCATTATTTGTAGCGAAATAAATTCTAAACCGCTGGTCGTAGGAAGTTTTGCTATAGGTATCCGCGATTATGATTTGTTTCTGTAAATAGAAGTTTTTTGATGATGTACTGATATTGGATCCGCGTGTTTTAATAGTATATAGTAAATATGTATGAAAAAGATTGACTATCGGGTATCTTAAACTTCAATCAGCACAAAAGGAAAAGAATGTTGGTTATCGATTACTTTGCTAATCAGTTCACTCCAAAGACTCTGCGAATAAATTAGTATACTCAATGACTTGACCACCTATCAATTGATCTACCTGAAAATTGAGCATCACTATGTCCAGCCCAACCGCTGCTTATTTCGAAGACTGAGTTCTGGAGTCTTCGCTTATATCAATGTATCGCAATCATACTCCTAAACCATTAAACAATGAATATGTTGGATGATTATAATCCGTTCTGTGGATCAAGCATTAGTACACAGTAGTAGAATTAAAGGATACAAACAACTCTCTTTCCCTCCTCCTTTTTTATTATTTGAATGTTATTTTGTTTTAATTACAAATAATAAATATTATATATAATGTACAATAATATGCAATAATATAAACATATTGGGAATTTAGTCAAATTGGTTACACTGCCATAACTACTTGCGTATATACGGTACACCAGTAGTTGTGTTGACAAATTACAGCAGAAGATTAACTTGGATTTTGAGCGACGCACTTCCCGAATGTAAAATCATAGGCCTTGGGCTTTGGCCGAGAGGAGAGAATACTTTCGATAGAGTTATTCAAATCTAATGATTATGCTTTTGAGATTCACTGTCACTATGCCGATGTTAGCTTCATTCAATCAGACAAACCTATTTGTAATTTGCACTACGGTACGCGCCGCAACCAAACCAAAATCCCGTACATAGCACACACACCGGCTGCCCCCAGCGCAACCGTCTGCTATGAAAGAAGTCACCGTCAAAATTTCGCTTTCCTATGTGCGTTCTCACTGTTCCCGCAAAACGTTAAAAAAACTGCTATCACTCACACACTTATCCTAGGCCTCGTGCCAATACAGCCTTTTTCTATGATAGCCGAAAAAAACTGGCGCTACGCCACCTTCACAGCATGCAAAAATCTTAATGCTTTGATTAAAGGAAACTATTCCCATTCAACCAAGGGGCAATAAACCCCTACCAACGGCACTCGATCTAAACATTCATTTATTGATTTGAGACAATAACTTAGCTGATATTTTGTTACACTCCGTCTCCGTCATCCAGCGCCTCTCGAGTTGCAGCGGCTGACGCCACGTAATTTAACAACGCCGATTCGCTCACAAACAACAAACTGGCTGCAAAAACACATGCACTTTTTGCAGCCTAGTCTTTTCTTTATTAAGAAATCAGATAACTTCGCCGAATAACACATTCAATTCCGCGATACACAAGAATCTGCACAAGCGAACAGAAAACCTGTACATAAAACACGACCGCACTGGCTCCCACTTCGAAGCGAACTCTTGAAATTGGAGTCAAATTAGACTAAAACTGAAACTTTAAAATTTGATTTGATTAAAATTTGACGCTAAATTGAACTTAAAATTGGATTTAAACATGTATTTGAATTTTTATTTGACATCGAAATCCGACTAGAGAGAATGGAACACCTCATACGTTTCCCTCGGCAATATTGGAAGCAAATTTATCTGTCATTTCATTAAGTCAACTGTCAAACATTGTTCGTAAGGATGCAGATGGCACCCCTCTGGTTTTCTCCTATCAAACACGTAGATAAAGTTTGCGCCAATTTAGAATGGTTCAAATTTTGTCACTTACCTATTTTGCGTGAAACTGTTCTGCAAGAATATCAAACCACGGGCTCTTCACAATCGAGATGTCCTGTTTGAAGAAATTTGGTCTTGCTTGTGACGTCGATGTTTCCCCAGGTAACCAATAAGCATTAGCAGTAAATCAATCGCTTATTAGCATACCTAGCATTCTTTACAGCTTGTCACTGTATATTAGCTTTTTAGTTGCATATCTGTTGTAAATTGGCGTCCAAAATTCTATTTTTATGCTTCTTGTCGGTAATCAACTGCAAATAAGCATTGTCTACGCTATAGAAAGGTTAGCAGTAAAGTAGCCGTATATTTTGTGTGATGTATAATGAGGCTGAAGCATCGAAAAATAAAGACTTGTCTAATGTCTGTGGCTTTTTGGAGTCGAATGATTGAGTCGGATTTAAGACACCCGCCAGTATTGCGGATTGTAAGAAAAATCCTCACATCGCGGTTATCTTGACTGTTGGAGCAAACCATCAAAAGATCACCGTAGAGCAGATTTCTGCAATTTAATATATGAAAATTTACTATATCATTTGTTTTTCATCAACACCATGCTACAAAACTGTTATTTCGTGGAACTGAAAATCATAAAACCTAAATTTTAATATTGCGTTTATCTCGCGGTTATCTGCTGAGCACGTTATCACCGCCGCTGCAGGCGGATTTTTCATAACCGCCGCAATAAAAACTAAGAGATTTGGTGAAGAATTTGGCTATGATGAAACTACAGACAAACAGACATGATACTCACTGCCATACTTTTCGCACCGTTTAAGGTTTAACCACAGATAAACAGATGGATCTAGTGTGTAAACAAAATGTGTAGGACGATGGTTTTTAAAGAATTTTCTTCTATGTGTCATGTCAGTTCGTCAGTGGTTTAACCACAGTTTAATAATTATCTTCAATTTGCTTGTGGTTGAAAATGTATCCGTATTTGATGTGGTGTTTTTTGCAGAACAGGGTAAAACAGCCGATTGCAAAATACTTGCTTGTATGAGAGATGCTTTTATTAATTGCCGTCGCTTCTAAGATAATGTCTAAGAAATGTCGGTTATGGAGACTGTTTTCATCTTTAGAAAGTTAAGCCCGTTTATCCATAGAACCATCACAGACAAACAGACGAGACTCTGGCATTATTTTAATCGCCCGGAACCATTTCTTAAAGCATATTCCGCAACATGGCATGGCAGCGCCAGAGTGTTGCTTCGAGCCTTACAAATGTATGTTGGTCCGCGATATGCATATCAGAGGGTGTTTTTTGTGCACGCAAAATATGTATCTCAATACTTTTTAAAGGATTTTCCTTCATGTGCCATGTCTTAAATTTCCAATTTCATTTGATACCGTTACCTGCCGGGCGGAAGGGCGTTCTTTTCACCGCTGCGTAGGCTGCGAACACAGCAATCATGCGTTTGTTCATTCTTTCAACGCACAAAGCATCACCACCCGATGTGAAGTAGTAGAGGTGTGGAACAACGTACCGTTTGTTTGTGTTAGCAGCGCAAATAATGTAAACAACAAGGGTGACGTCAATCTCGCCCTATTCTTCCACGGGCATAAAAAAGCATAAACAACGCGTCGTACAACGATGGCACTAACACACCTATACTTTTTAGCATATTACGAACACAAACATGCCACGTTTGCCGTACCTAAGTAATAGTGTACATGGATCACCACCGCCGCTGTAGAGGCATATCCCCAGGGAGTCTAGAACTGTCAGCAACAGCATGCAACCGAATTGCGCTAGCGGATGGCGTTGCCATAGCATTACCTCTACCCACAATTTCCCCCCTTTTTGTATGGATGTTCTTTCTGTTCATGGGTACGGCGTAGAGAAGATTATTGTTGTTTCGAAATGAAAAACAAATACAATTTTGTTTTGAACTATGTTTTTATTTATATACTTATCCACTCTCTGCTTTGATGGTTTCGTCTGTTTTCGTCACTCACACTGTACGTAGTGTGCTCATACTAGTTCATTCAAGACCCGGAACATATTTTGGTCTAGCTGGTTCGTACAATTGCATACCATATTTTGCTTTGTTATGTTGTCTTTCTTTTTGGTAATAATACAATTATAACTTGCTTTAATTTGTGATTTTTCTGCTTTTTATCGATTTGCTTCAAGAACAGCTACGTTTGATATTTGGTGACATTTTAGAACTGTCTTACTTTATTCGTTTTGTTTAGTGATCGTATGTTACTGTGAAGTTTTGCTTTTTATCTTTGCACAACAGAATTGATAATCATTAAAACTGATGCTGTCGTACGACAATAATTGCATTTCTCGGGAGCGGGGTGGGATACCTTTGTTTTTGAGATACGATAGTATTTGCTACATATGATGCGTTAAAATTGCTACTAGGTAATTCATATTTTCATTGAACATAAGCTGTTCCTTGCTCGTCGGAAGCGTGTCCGATCGAGTTGTTTCAAAAATAAGTAACAACAAATAACACCTAACAGAACGTTTGACGAATTAGTTGCATTACTCTGTTATGCCGAGTTCTTTTTTTATTCCTACGACTAGCTCGCATCAGTGCACTGATCTGCATATCTCCTTGACCCCACGGTGAACAGAGATTCAGCTTAGCGATTCTACAGTAATATTACACGTGCCGGCACCTTAAAATTTAAGACCCAATTTGTTATCATTTACATGTCATCTAGCAATTAAATATAGAATTAGCTATACTTTGGGTTAGCTTTACATAAGATTACATAGCTTAAAAGTGCCGCTTGCTTGTGAATGGGCGTGAATTTGTTTATACATAAAGAGGATAGTTAGTTATAGTGGTGAACGATAGATGGCGACTACCTTTCAGTTGATTAATTTGCAATAATCAGTGTAGAGAAAGGGAGAACATGATGGAGAGAGAAAATTGTTTGATCAATTAAACGATAGTGTTTTAGTGTGAATATGGACGTAGCACAGTTTAAGGGACAAGTTATGCGAGTTGGAGAACTGAACAAGAGTGTAGTTTGATCTGTCATGGCGAATACTGTATGTATGTATTATTTCAGTGTGCTTAAGCGTTATGTCGCTGTTTCTGTTTTTCTGTATGAGATAGTTGAGATATGTGCTACTACCTTTCTGCAGCATCTATTTTTTGGTTTGCATTCTAACAAGTGTCGATTTACTTAGCTTGTATATCTATATAATCACGATTAACATCACTTATTTTCTATAATTAAATGGATTTTAGTTGGATTTAATTACAATTTTCAGTTGTTTTGAAAACACTCTTAATTACTATCTTTATGAATATAACTAAACAACAGTAACAAATCAGTGAATGTGACATGCGAATGCTATCATCAATGATAAAAAGAAATTATATGATATAGTTGAAAGACAATAATTTATGGTGGGTTTTTTTTAATTAAGCTACGATTAGGAAGCTAGGGTAGATCTGATTTTGAACACACATTCGGTGTCGATCTGTTTCTGATTTTGGTGGAGACTGGTAGAAAGTAGCCAACCTAACCTAGCTTCTTCATTGTCAATATGAAGGAAATGACATCAATAACCTCTGTTGTTAACACATGCCGTTGGTTGTGATGCTGTCCTATTTCGAAATCAATAACAACCCTTTTTATAACCCGTAAGACATTTATGGTGCTGCACACTGTGTGGATGAGTAATTGTAATGGTGATTTGCTGTATTTTGCAGTTGGTCATTATATATCGTTTTGTCTAATGTGAGCATTGCGATTTTCTAAGTGTATGAAATATCGAGGACATAAAACATGGCAAAAACAATTGTATCTTTGTCAGTCACTAAAATACTGAATTAAGTTCTGAATTAAGCAAATTAAACGGAACTATTGCGAATTCTGTAATGGTAAAACATAAAAGCTAAAACTTGTTTGTAAACAGATTACGAAAAAGGTGACGCGGTGACGTTGTTCGAAAGATCCATCATCTATGCGCTCGCAACAAGTAACTCATAGACTGAATTGTTACTCAGTTGCAAACGATATTTGTATTCATCAGAAATTAAGTAGATTACAATTCTGATCGATAAGCATTTTTCCGACTTTGATGTAGAAGTTTTTTTTCGTTGAAAATCTACAAGTTTAAAGTAGTTAACGTAAAGAAGAATCAATGTTATTGTAATAAAACATAATATTTTTGTAAATTTTGATAATATTTTTTAACAGTTCAAGAGTCTGTTTACTTGCTGCTTGAATTTTTACTTGTTTTTAGCTTCCCAATTTTCTGCTTGTGAAATGTTGAAGATGTTCTTGTTTTATTTTTTAAAAAAATAAAACAAAAACAGTATTTAACCTTTTACGATCGCTTTTATCGAACTTAACTTTTACGATCACTTTTATCGAAACCCATGTAAACTTATTTCATGTAAACCAACTACCCTAAATTGTCAATTGAGGTCATTTTATGCAATGATCCGTAATTTTTTGGTGATTTTTTGTGGTGAAGTCGGTAGGTGGAATGAAACAATAGTAATTTTCAGTAACTCAATGGTTCATCGCATGTGCTCAGTTATATGCTCGCTAGGTAATCTATTGATTACTATTTCTTTGGTTAACTAGATGAAGTATTGTTCCAAACAAAATCGTTTTGGTCTAGGGTACGTAATGTTGTTGATATTGCTTCCGTTTATCAGTTAAATCTAGTACTCTACCTATTTCCATAGCTTCTTCTGGAAAAGAATTCCTATCTATTCTGTAGGGATGATTTTTATGCAGTTTAATAACAGTTAATAATTTGTGCGATAGCTCCTTTTTCTTCTGCCTCGTACAAGTATGCAGTATATTTTGGAAAATTGAAGGATATTTCGGCCAAAAGCATCCAAGCAATTTATTTGCTCACTGACTTTTGTTGGACAGCTCCTGGGATGATATGATTATTTACTATCTCGGGACATGTTACGTTTGCATTGCTGATGCTTATCAGTATTTCTTGTTAAAATAAATAATTATAAAACGATTACCCCTTATTAACACTATCATATCTGTGCAAACCAGCACGTATACGTAATGAAATCAAGAAACATTAATTTTACTATGCTTAAATATTTTAATCGAATGTTGGTAAAACAAATACCGCGATGTGGACAGTCAAAACTGTCAAGTTAGCACCCATTTTAGCAGAATATATAATCCATTATTTGTTTGCAGCTGATTACCGACAAGAAGAATTTGTTTAGAATCGTCGGATGTGCTGAATTTTTAAGGGCAGAAATATGACGTCATGTCAGCCCCCTGGTCATATCCCTTCTTACATTTGATTTGTTTTTGCATTCGAAAATCTTTCGTTCGAGCTGCTATTTTTCAGTACGAAAAGAACGGTTGAAAGGTGGAATGGAAAATTCAAAGTCGAACGAAAAAACATAAACTTGTTCGAATATATTTGCTGAGGATTTCGGCAAACTTCGGTTTGACAATCATTACCTAAGCTCATGAATAAATTGAAATTCATATGATTAAATTGTTGTATAAAATGCGATCCGTTTTATACAATTGATTTGCAATTAGCTAGGGTTCGGAGCCATTTTCTTTAGCGTAGCTCTATTCTGGGCCTACCGTCTGTTCTTCACATTCTCGGGGAAAAATTACTGTTTTTGCCAACTGTTACCACTTGGATGAATTGAATTCAAATATATGTTTTTCTTGTATCCTGCTTAGTATTATTTTTTCATTAACTGCTGCTGAGCTATATGTACTTTACATCTCTGAGAATTTGCTATGCAAAGTGAAAGGAAATGGAATGTATTTTCGGCAGGCTTTTCTAATCAATCGGCATACTCTACTTTTGTGTTTCACGAACCCAAACAAGCAATTTATCACTATGAAGCGGATATGTAAGTAAAGTAGTGTCTTTTAACAGTAAATAGTGATAGTTTTTCTCCCAGAATATATAGAACGATGGGTAGGCCCAAAATAGAAAAAGACCTATGAAATTGATCCTTTGCCTTAGTCATTTTTTATACTGATACCTACGTAGCAGTAGAACTAGGTGTCCATGTTCCTGCAAATTCAATATTCAACATAACCTACACTGCTGCTACTCACATAACAGTCCAATTTTCTATAAATGGGACAGTTATTCGAGTAGTGGCAGTACATTTGTGAGGAAATTGGTATTCCGCGCACATTAAGAGTCCCTCACTGTTACCACTATAAATCGCTTGGATACTTTGACGAATTGACTTTTCTTGTCTTGTGTGATGATTGGAGTTTGCGTGATCGAATTCGTAGTGACCACAGAGTCCTGTCAAGAGTTATTTTGCGGCTTCTGTGAGCAAATAAGCGGTTGTGGTTTTGAAGTTAGATTTGGTATTGCACAAAGAACGTGCGGTTTTGTTTCGGCTAACTGAACTTAAAATACCCGTCACTGTGGTCACGGTCACTCTAGAGTGCTCCCAACAAATGAAACAAGCTGTACAACGTTAGATAGGTAGCTACATATACATACGTAAAGTGGTTCTGTACTGGTTAAACTTTGCTGCTTCCCGGCCGCACGTGGTTTCGCTGGCGTCCATTTGTAGCACACGGTTACTACGATTATAATTGTTTCGACTAGAGTGAGTCCCAGAACGTCTGCAGCGATCGGTACCGATTATAGCACGCACTTTTGCGTAATTTACATGATTTTTTTTTTCGTATTTAGTTTTGCTTTTTCAAGGAGCGCGACGGACCGTCTGAACGTCTGGAGTTTTAACTATACAAGAAACCTATGGATACAATAATGCTATAATGGCTTTTTACACAATAAATTCCAGTTACTATCATCTACTAGCGAAGCGACAAAACGTACCTATATGTATAATGTATAGTGCCTCGAAAGCAACGTAAATCTTACCAGTCTTTAAACTTATCATTTCTTAAGGTCTTCTGTTTTGTTTTGTTTTTTTTTCTTCTAATCTGTTCTATGTAGAGCTGATATGGCTGCGATATTTTTGTAGAAGTCTGCATCTGTGTCTTAATAAATACATCTCGTTTAGCTCTATGTATATTTAATGTGAATATGATAATATTTCTGTATAATAATATTCGAAATCATGTGCACGTTTGGAATCACGTGCACACTTTTCACTTGGTTTTAACTATTTTAATTGATATCATTAGAGATCGTTTTCCTTTGTTTCACACTTGTTGTTGAACCGAAAAAGGAATAATTTACACAAAGATTCGAGTTGTACAGTGTTAACGGAGTTTACACGCTGCGTAAATTGTGGTACGGAACCTACCTGCGTACACGCTAAGTAAAACTGTATATGATAGATGATACTGGCTGGCCCCGCACTTACGAACGCATCCTGATAAATGGAACTACGTTCGTTCAGACGGGACCATTCGATAAAATTTTCAATATTTATACTGTACCTAATGCTAAAAGTAATAATTTTTATATAATATCACTTTGGTAAGATCAGGCGAGCAGTAGCTCTGATATGTATCGTTACCTTGGTTGTGTCTTATGTTATGATAAAAACGATGGTACCGAAGAACCATCGGCGAACTGAAGCTGAAAACTGAAACTACACGCCCGAATAGCCCGAACTGTCATTCTTGCCCTTAGCAGGCTGATATGGCGATAAAGTATTCGGACGTGTCATTGTTTTGATATGTCTACGATATTAATGCAGGTCCGGCCGAGCGGGGTTATATCTAGTGCGGCTTGTAATTTTGTTTGTCTGTTTCAAATATCTTACCAAGCTAACATCTTACACGCTAGAATCCTCCACCTTCTCCGATGTACTCTAGAATAGTTTCGTCTATACCTCTTCTATACGCCTTTCATAATTCGTAGTGCACGTCCACAAACGATACAATTATACGGTATTGTAGTAGAAGCTTGTACAGAATCGAATTTTCAACACCTAGCGACTAGATTAGACTCAACAGGTTGTTTATACACACTTTTGCTTTTAAATCGAATAACTGCTAATCACGCACCGTCCGTTTCAGTTTAGAACTGCTTCTGATATTCTTCGATCGTTCATTCATACTCTCGTTCCTTTTCTTCGCTCTCTCGATTCACAATCTATGGTAATACTTTGCGTAATATAACAGAAACGAACGCAAAATTAACGAACCATTGGTTTAACAGAACAACGAAAACATTTTAAAATCCTTGTCTAAACGGATTCGAGATCCGTGGTTGAGAAGGTGCCGGAGCCCGCTGTTGCTGTTGCTGCTGCTGCAGTTCCTGCTGCCGGAAAGGATTGGCTACCTGTGGTTGCTGTGGAAGATGTCGCGGCGCTTGTTGTTGTGGCTGTTGTTGCTGGTAGGCTCCGCCCTGTTCTTGATAGCCGGGTTGATAGTTTTGGTAACCGCCTTCGTTCTGATATTGGTCGTAGCTGCCGTTTTGCGAGTATCCTCCGCCTTGGTCGATGTTGGTTTCCTGTTGCTGTTGATAACCACTATCGTCGTACTGTCTTCCGTATTCTAGGTGATTCTTATGTTCCATGCCAACCGCCTGCTGGTCGTGCATCGTGTATGTTTGATACTCCTTGGTAGGCGGATCGCCCATCAGTATGTTAGCTTCGTTTTCGAAATGTTTAAAGTCGTAAATGTTGCGTAGATACATAAGAACCGGCGCATAGAGCAGGTTGCTGAAGGCAATACCGAAGTTGAGAGCGGTGAACCCAATTGCTTCGACTACTCCGCCCGCGATAATTGGTCCAACGGCGTACGCTATCGAGTAGGATATGTCAGCAATGGCGTAGATACTGCCATAGACGGAAACATACCGCACGTCCACCAAATAACCGAGTGTTGGAAGTAACGCCGTATCGATTAATGCTATCCCAAAACATATGCCGCAGATGGGAATCATCAGTATGATATACGAGCTGCTGAAGGGTAGTATGAAGCAGCAGAGTCCTTCTAGTGCGAGCCCACCGGCTGCCATAATCCATTGCTTCTCGGGGTATAGACGTGCCATTTTCACGGTAATCACAACACCAAAAACATGCGGGAAGAAAGCTGGCAGCCATACCATTCCGATCTTCCAATTATCGTTCGTTAGGTTATCCTCCATCCAAAGTGATATCGTTGGCTCAAGAAAAGCTAGTGCAACGTTCGACATGGTCAGAGCTCCAGCGCAAACGGCAATGTATGGATCAAGCAGCAGTCGCCAAATGGGAACGGTTTCCTGTCGAACTTCTTGCCTATCGGCTAGCGTCTCTTTTATCGGTTTCATCACAAGCAATAGCATAAACCCATCCATCAGCGAGATCAACGCAAGGATCACGAATGGCATTTCCTTGCCGGCGAATTGGTACAGAGCTCCGCCAAATGGAGGTGCAACTAAGCAACCGAAGCTGATGAAAGCTAGCGCGATTCCAAGAGCTTTCGATCGTTCCGCTTCTTCCGTAAATCGGTCGGCTATCATTGCTAACCCGGCAGTGTCGGCAAATGCGGATCCAACTCCTTGCAGAGAGCGGGCGAAGAACAGCATGCTGTAGCTACGACCGCAGGCAAACACCATCGTCGAGAGGAACATAATGATCAATCCGATCATCATCGGAATGTCGTACCCGATTCGATCGATCAGTGCTCCAGAAAAAGGATTCACCATCAGTTGAACGATCGCTTTTGATGCAAACAGTACGCCGGTTGCCGAATCCTGGCCGTGATGAGCATGTGGGTGTGGTGTGAACACTGTTGTCGGTGCACTCGCGTTATAAGCCTCTTCTGGACCCCACGTGCCAATATAGCGCAGATAATCCGGAATGATGGGCACGATCACCATGTACAGCATATTGTCCAATAGCAGGGCGATGGAAACGATCACCAGGATCAGTTTCCGCTGTGATGTAGGCTCTTTCACTTTGGTCCAGAAGATCTCCTTCACCTCGCTCGGTTCGAGGTTTATTACCGGTAAGGGAGCCATGGTTTGCACACGTGCTACCACTTAATTTACGCGGTGGTTTATTTAAAATTGTTCTTACTACAGGCCGTTTCTGGCTGCGCCAGATGGATCCTCTCGCGAGTGATTGCGTGTACGCGAGGAACCTTGATCGGCTCCGGCCTCTAACCGGCAAAGTCGACTACTATGTGTCGTGTCAAGTCAATGCTCCTTTCTAAACGGGGCATCTTTAGAGCTGTCGTTGGCTATGATGATGACGATGATGACGGCACCGGTGCGGATGAAGATGATGACGAGGGGTGATCATGTGGGCTGTTATCCCTTCACTTTTGAGTTGCTATTTTACGCGGTGAAGATCGTCGTTGAATGCTATCCTGGTCGCTAGTGTGGCTGTCTCTCTGTTATGAATGTGTGTATGTGTTTCTCTCTCTCTCTATCTGACTGCCTGTAATGGTTCAAACCGGCGTTCACACGTGCCTTCAGCGCGTCCGAGGTGGCAACCTTGAGAACACAGAAACAAGACTTTAGTCAGATTTGAAGTGAATTAGACTTCTGTTAGTAATGTTTTTATCAAACAGGGATCATGGGATCAAGGAGAACAAAATCTGTTGGGTGATTGTTTGGCTTGAAAACGAAATTGAAAACGAAAACAAAACGGATCATTCGTAGACTTTGTCGCGCATTCAAGGGAGCTTCCAGTTCCGGGACTGGTTTTCATCGCTTCGTAGGAGCAGACACTGAGTATTGTTTCGTCTGTGCCCGACGAACAGAGTTCGAAGAGTATAATTTTGCATGATTGAAATGATGTTTTTTTTGTTTATTCTGTTTCTGTGCTCGTCAAGGATGCCTCTTGTCGGAGCTGCCGGTGCTGCGTTCGTCGGTAGGGAACAAACAAAAAATGTTGCCCATTGACTGCAAAATGACAAGGATATGTGTATTCCATTCATCGGGATGGGATGCGAACAGCTAAAAAAAACTATAATACGGTCGGTGAAATAAAGATGGAAACTCAAAAACGCCAAGCCGGATTCCTAACCAGGGGCACGCGTGTCCGGTAGGTCGTGACTTTTAATTATTGTGGATCAAGGTGGTCTCGCGATTTGAGGAATCGAAGAGAAACCAAAACCTAATGCGTATGTGTATGTGTGCGCGTTTTTTTTTTCTAGTGTGCACATTCAGTCTACGTGGGCTATCCAGGTCAGCCAGAGAGAAAGAGATAAAAAGACAGGGTAAATATCTAGGTTTTCAACATACATTTCAATCATAGCTAATTATTTTCTCCGAAGTTTGCTCGGTGAGTGCAGATCGGTTGCCATTAGCGATCACACTGTATTTTTTCGGTCATGTTGTGAACTGTTTTAATGACATAATTGGTGGCAGAAACTCGATGATAATTTGATAATTGGCGCTTTGCATTAGCACCGATTCCGCCAGTCGTCGCACGCACCGCATATCATGAGAAATACCTACCGAGTCGGTCGATAAATCGATCTGTCATTAACAGTCGGTCAGGCGCAACTTCTTTGAACGCAAACGTTAGGTTGCACCTATACCAACCTACAAATGAGGCAAGAAGCGCCCGATGATCAGAGCGGCGGGGTGCCGACTCTTCCGTATCGTTTATTGATCGGAAAATAGAGTTGAGGAGTTCGAAAAATGGATTTGCGGTTTTTTTATCGTCATAAAGTTCAAGGTCGGCTGTTGGCTGTTTTATGTAATTGCAGTTGCACCATTTTCCAGTGGAAACAGATCCGTATGGCTCCTTTCGTTTTGGATTGCTGGTGAATTAATTACTGTCTTCATCTTCAATGCATAAATTATAATTTTTTTGATAATTACCACTTTTACATCAAATATTCGTTCTCTTACTGTACTACATACAGCCTAACTTTTTTCAGGAAAATTGCAGATAATAATTAGCTCTACAAATGCCCCATATACAACTTCTTCGAATTCTGTTTGGCTGAGATGTCAAATGAATGTGCATTCAGTCAAAGTGATTGTGCCATCCCTGAGGCTATGACACGAAGTCAAGTGTTTGACTACAATCGCAGCTCGCTTCTTGGGTATGAAATGGGGAATGGCAAATGATGAGCGTCCAACATAGCTCTGGCCATCCCAAGCCCCTACCTAGAGCCTCCACGTGGCCATACCTGGTAATGCTCTATTGAGTAGCCGAGCTAGGAGGTGCGATGCCGGGTGGTTCCCGGCTGTCTGATCTCAAAACCGCGGTTTTGCGCAGACGGAGCCACACGGCCTTGCTAATAGGTAAGTCTAATATAAGTTATTTTAATTATTTTTTTCGTTTTAGTTTATGAAGCACATCCTGTTATATAGTGAAAACTTTGGCCAAAACGAGTTTTAATACTGCACATGGATACCAGAAGAAAAAATTAAATTAATTATTGGAAGGATTTGTGGAAACTCAAAGGACGCAACACTATTCCATTCGAAGGACTGCTGGTGAGATTGTTCTATTTTTGCCCATATATACAGCATTTCATCTTAATATCATATTATTAATAGTATTATTATTGATATCATATATGTGGAAGGCTGGATGATGGTGTGGATTGCCCACCTGAATCCTTAATGTCTGAAGCGAATATGGCAGTTTACAATTCTCACAAACAAATCCTTACGTGGGTTAAAGTTGGTACAGCGTAATCGATTATTACATGGAGGGATCCTAATGCTGAAAGGCGACTCTTATAACCCCGAAATACGCACAAGTGCCTCTGCTTGTAGGTTCGCCCAGCCCTTTTTGGCCCTTCTGTAATAGCTTCAGTGTGAACTTCATTTGATAATCAAATTTGGATCTACTGTAATTGTGCCACATACACTGGCAAGTCCTTGAAGTGTTGGTGGCTTTTTGCTACTACTACCTGCTACAATCGCAGCTCGCTTCTTCACCCCCTCTAAAACTAAGGTTGGTTGGTTTTTATTTGTTAACGGAGACTTTAAATCGTAAGATTCATTCGTCTCCCTCTAAAACTAATACGTGTATTCACCTAATTTAAGGTGGTGCGTACGCTTCACGAACACTCCCTTATCCGAGACAAGATTTGTTGTGGGTTTAAAACGAGAACAGGCTTAAAATTTGTCAAATTAACTAATGTTTATTTGAGCGTCTTGGTAGAATACCTGAAACGATTAAAAAGAAGGAACCAAAAAAAAAAATTATATCCTTTAATTTTTGTATCCATAGTAGTAGAATTAAAGGATATAATTAATTTTTGTTTTCTTCTTTTTTATCGTTTCAAAATTTGTGTTAGGAGCAAATCCTGCGTGGTAATGTAGGGCTAGCTGTGGCCTGGTCAGATTAGCCACGGTTGTCGCTCTCGCTTGTCATTGCAACCTGAGCAGTTCTTCGAGCAGTACCGATCGCTTACGAGAGCCCGCACTCTTACTCGCTTGTGTAAGCGAGGCCATAAGATGAAGAAGAAAAGAAGAAATAAAGTTCTAGCAAAGTAGTTCTTGCTAGATTTGCAACATTACCAACCAACATCTGGTTATAGATTTAAAGGCAGCGTACGATTCAGTGAAACCGAACTGAGTTATGCGAATCGCAGCCCGCCTCCTACAGGTTTTACACAAAGCCTGAAATTAAGGCATGTTTATCTAAACTACAGTTGATGCTTGCGTCACACGAACCTTCCCTTATCCGGGGCGGGTTTTGTTTTGGGGTCAAAACAAGAACGGGCTCAAAATTTGTGTTACAAACAAATTTAGGGAAACAAGATACAGATGTCAGCACTCTGGTGGTATTCTTGATGGTTCCACATCCATTTCACTGATTTTCCGGAATTGTTTGTGACGTTAGTTAGTTTGAAACAAGATGCTGGACTGAAAATATTAATATTTAATGCCTGACCGCATTTCAAGGTCAAAGACTTAAAACACGAGTTTGGTCTGTTAAAACTGTTCAACATCACATTGGAAGGTGTTATTCGCAGGGTAGGCGTGCAGAGAAGCGGCTCCACCATTGTGAAAATGTTTGCGGACGACATTGACATAGATCATCAAGCTTCTTAAGCAGGAGGCTGCGACAATTCATAACCTCTATTCATCATAAACTCTGTTAAACCCTAGTGCATGATGTCTGGTAGGTAGCTTCTTAATAGTTGGAGCTGTGGTGGTGATAGAAGGAGATACTACGGAAGTGATCGACGACTTTATTTACGTCGGTACACTGATGACATGTGGGGCATCCGAACTCTCAAAAGAATATTTTTTTTGAAACGGTGGTTCTACAATTGATGAAGGGACGATAGGGGAAAGTAATTATTTTTTTTTGGAATGGAGGGGAAAGAACGGAAAGGTGAGCCCCCCTATTGGTAGCTCCGCTTAACAAGTAGTCGATGTGAGTCCTATCTTTTGTCCAATGCTAGAAGGTGTATGGTGGAGATGGTCGGGTAGCGGAAAATATTGCCCGAAACCCGCACCCGTACCCGTACCCGCCGGGTTCGGGTATTGAAAAATAATTGAAAATAATATTGAAAATAATTTGCGGGTTCGGGTCGGGTACGGGCTTTTAATTTTTGGTTTTGAAATCGAGTACGGGTCGGGTCGGGTATCTCTATTGACCACATTTAACACTAAAGATGGTCGGGTACCCGGGCTCGTCCCGTACCCGTCAGGTTGCGGTCGGGTTCGGGTATCAAAAATAATAAACTTGCGGGTTCGGGTCGGGTACGGGTTTTCAATTTTTTTCTTGATCGGGTACGGGTCGGGTTCAGGTATTCAAATTTTCATACCCGACCATCTCTAGTGTATGGGTCGAACCAAACTATACTCTGAGATTATAGCTGGATTCGAACCCACAGCATCCGCCTGGGCATGTGGCTCGCTGGTACCCCAAAAACACGAGGTTGGTCTATTTCAAAAGAATGTTTTGACCTGGAAAATCAAGTTAGGGTAGGATACTTATTACAAAAATATCGGCTGATTACGTTGAACACTCCGGACTTTGAGATGCGATTGGAATAAAAATCAAAGAATTGAACTAGAAGTTATACTTGCAACTGAACTAAAAATTACACCAGAATTCAGACATGAAATCAGACTTGACATAGGTCATTAAATTGGAGTTGAATTTAGATCAATTTGGGCTGCAAATTTTACTTCAAAGAGAAATGGAAATTGATGTGAAATTGGACTTAAATTTGGAGTAATTCGGACTGGGAATAAACATGATATCGGCCTTAAAAGAAAATTGAATATTTTTTTTTAAATTGGACTTGACATTTTACTTGAATTGCAATTGAATTAGACTTGAAATTGTAATATAAAATAGTACTTGAGATCGGATTCAAAATTAAGCTCGAAATCGAACTTAAAATTGCAATTGATAGGGTGGCAATTACCTGGAAAAACCTGGAATTGTCAGGGAATTTGAAATTACCTGGAAAAACCTGGAATAATCAGGAAATTTTTAACAAAATCAGGAAATTTTTCATACAACCCCAATGATCGATCGGGAACTCACGGGAGGAGTGTAATTTACTGGTCGGCAGAATAAGAGAAAGTGATTGAAGAATTCGCCTAGGGAAATAGAGTAGGTGGGGAAATTTTTCTCAATACCTCGTAGATTGATAAACAATTCAAATATCAATGATCGTAACACATTTTCAGTTAAAATTATATCGCAATATGAAACCTAGAATTTTATTAAACACCGGGAAAAATCAGGGAATTTGGTTTTTCGTATCCAGTTGCCACCCTGAATTGAAATTGGACGCAAATTGGTCTTGAGATCAGACTTGGAACTATTTTTGAAATTAGACTTGAAATTGGAAATTACATTGTACAAGAAACTACGCAGCTAGCATTTGAATAATAATAAGCATAATAAAAACAGCATTACGTACAAATGTACATGCTAATGAATCGTATTATATGTGCAAAACTGGCATGTTCGTACTATTTTGGAGGCGTAATTAGGAAGAATGATTAGCGTTCCTACTATATAAGTATTTATATACGATGATATCCGATTAAGCGCGACGCTCCGTAATGCTATACGATTCTGTGCTGTAAATCGTATGTATGTCAGTTATTATCATTATATACCATTGAAAATCAACTTGGGTGGTGCCCTTTATCAAGCTTTATTTACGATTCCGAATTTGTTAAGAGATATTCACCATAATTCTTGCACATGGATACACGAGTTGGTGCAAGCTGGGTGGTTTTCTGTTTGATTGATCCGTTTGTCTTCTTTTCATGACGCATTTTTGCTTCAGTTTTCAGTTCAGTTTTTCCACTAGTTTTCCACTAATTGATTTTGTCTTCTGTTTTCTATCTTTACTCTTCTGTGTTTCCTTTTTTCGTCGTTTTCCAACTCATTTTGTCTCCTTAGCTTCTCGATTTTCCTCTTCATTTGTTTCGTTTTTCCTCTTTTGGAAGCCCCGTTTTTTCTTTTCTGTCACGTTTGTTCTATTTTTGGCTGTCGTTTTTCCCTTTGCTTTGCGGTTTTCCCTTTTAGCTCCCGTTTTCCGTCTTTTTATCTCCCGTTCTATCCTTTTCTTTGGTCTGTTTTTCCTGCTTTATTTCTTTTTTTTTGTCTCATTTTCCCTTCCAGTTTTGTCCCATCCTTCTGTTTGACCAGTTTTTCTGGTTTTCCTCGGTTTCTCTAGCGATTTTCTTTTTTCTCTTTCGTTAGGCTTTTTTATTCTTTTTCTTTTTATTCTTTTCCGGTCTCGTTTTTCGCACTTTTCAGTCCTGATTTTCCTCTTGTTTTTCTCATTTATGTTTCATCGTTTTTCGTCAGTTTTTTCTCAGTTTCTGTCTCGGTTGTTATTTTCTGCCTCGTTAACTCATTTTCTATTTTTTTTCGTTTTCATCTGCTCCATTGTTCCTCTTATTATGTACGGTTTTTCCTCGATTTTTGGCACGTTCTATTTTTCTCTTCCATTTTATCCTTTTGTGTTTCTCGTTTCTTAATTTGGCTACTTCCGTATTATTTTCTCCTTTTCTGTTCCTCTCTTTTAACTCGTTTTGCTGCTTATTTCCTTTGCTGTCCATTTTGTCGTCATTTTCTTTCTTGCTTTCCTTGTTTTCTTTACCATGTTTTCTTCTTTTCTCTTCCGTTCTCTCACTTTTTCTGTCCAGTCTCCTTCTGTCGCATACTGTCACAATTTTTTTTTTGTTTTTCTTTTTTTCGTGCCAGTTTTTCTTGTATTTCTTTCTCTCACGTTTTCTCCCGTGCTCCATTCCCTTTTTTGTCCAGGTGCAACTGGTGACGGAAAACTTTATGAAGCTTTAAATTAAGAAAATATTCAGGTTCAGGTGTGCACTGTGGTTAAAAGGTTTAGGTGTGTAAATTATTTTAGCACCAAACTTATGCAAAGCCGTTAAAATTTGAACTTTCGTCCGTTGGCAATCAACGACTAGACAAGAAAATGTTACCATATTTCCTTTGAAAAAGGCCAAAACCAAAGGCCGAAACAGGGGTCAGTCCCGGCGTAGTGGTTAGCATTCACGCCTCTCACGCCGAGGAAAAAGACCTTTCTGATGCGTTCGTTGTATATCATTTTGTCTATAATTTACACTAAAAGATAATATTTCGGTAATTTTCAGTTAGTCTTTATGGGTAACAGCCTCAATCTACTACAAACTGCAATCTGTGCTTTTTACAGATTGTGTAGTCAGCTGGAGTCTCGTGGTCTGCAAATTCGAACAAACCTCGCATTGCTTCTTGCAGGCTATAAAGCACGGAAAAGTTTTAGATGGAGAAAAGAAGGGACAGTTAGTTAACGGGTGTCCCACATCAAATTGCATCACGAAAAAAACGCAGTAGAAAATTACCCAGGTATTTTCTCTTGAAAATTTGAGTAGAAGTAGTTTAGAGTGTATTGTTTACACTGCATATTTATCGCTGTTAGTTTTTCGACAATTGGAAAAAATGGCGTCACCCGAAAAGCAATTGATTTTGCGCAAGCACCTGGAAAATCCTCAACTATCTTATCAAAAAAAAAAAAAAAAAACTCGGAATCATGCACCCAATTGTGAGTCCCCAGCTTCCTGCACAAATATGATGTTCCGCCCAGTACAAGTTTGATGTTCCGGAGGAAATTAGGAAAAGCAAACCAAAGCAAAGCAAAGCCTGGGTGCTAATTCCGTTATTGAAATTTGACCTTCTGTTTTTTATACGACAGACTTCGCAACCAGCTGTTAGAATACAGGACAGTGCGGGGTCAGTGCTACGATCCTATTAAGGAAATTAGGAAATAAGGAAGCAGAAACTTTTGTCAAGAAATAGATGATTTGGCAAGCGATCTGCTCACGTGGCAAACGGACCCAAGTAACATTTTTGTTGTATAATAGCTTATCAAGCACTTGTTCCACGGGAATTAGCTGTATAATAGTTTAATAAGCTATTATACAGCAAAAATGTTACTTGGGGAGTGCGCCGTTCGTGACTATCGGGGGACTGTAAACGGGCATATCTACCTCAAGGAGGGTCTACATAAGCGTCTGCTTCCTCAGTTGAAGCAACACGAGGGCCCTACGAACTTATGCTCGGATCTAGCTTCGTGCCACGCCACTATTCAAAGGCTGTCATGGAGAGGTACGAAGCCGACGGGGTTACTTTCGTACCCAAGGACATGAACCCCGCAGCTCCCACCGCACTGGAACTAAAGTCCATCGAAAAATACTGAACTATTATGAAGCAGGCACTACGGAAGCATCCCAAGGAGGTCAAATCGGAGGAATACATGAAGAAAAAGTTGGTTTCTATACAGAAGAAGCTGCAGCGAGATGTTGCACAAAGCTTTTTGAGTGGAGTTAAGCGTAAGGTGTGAGCATACGGTTATGGTATTGAAGTTGAATGAAATAAATATGCCAAAAGATTACTGATGGGTTGTACTTTATTGTCTGAAAGGTTGAAAATGTTCGGTCAACTAGGTGATGTAGGACACTCTTTATATGGATACAAATTGGTCCGTAATATATTACTAAAACCTGTCGCGGGTTCCGAAAGCTTGTCGAGGTCGTAATTATGGTAAATTGCCACTCAATCAATGATGTACAGATGTACTATAGTTTGAGGTGCTAATAAACATATTCCTTTTGAATAAATAATCAAAAATACTTAGATTTTTTTAGTTTTTATAGTGTTTAATGGTTGTTTTCAAGCAATATCACGCATACGATAAATCAAATAATCCTGGTTAGCTAGGAATTCCTTGTTATAAACTCTGTTGGTTTGTAAGTTAAGCAAAACGAAAAATAGGCCAGCCAACGAAGACAAAAACCCATTATTTACACACACAACACACGTGGAAAGAAATACCGACGCGTCGCTCTAAGTTGTACCGGTGGGATTTGAATTCCCTCTACGAGGAAACATCATAGAAATAAATCGATTCGACTTTCATTCCTTCTCAGTCTGCAGAACCTGAAAGAACGTGACCAGGGGAGAAAACCAGAATCAACGGGAAGCAGAATGTCGGGCTGAAAAGGAAATGTGTCGATTTTCTCCCCGAATTGAATTTTCCCCGGTCCCGGTGCAAAGGCTTTCCCTTTGTGCGCTCGATTTCTTTTTGTCCTCTTATCCAATTGAACTGATTACCAGATTAGTTCGGAATGGATGGAAGACGGGTGGGCTGGTTTTCTCGCTTTTTTTTTGCTTGCTAGCTGCACCAGCGAGCAGCCGGAAGAATCTGAAGCATCATTCAAATTAGACCAGTGATTTGTTTGATGCTGTTTGATTTCGAGCAATTGTAGGATTTCCGGAGGAATTAATGAAGATTGAAATGTCTTGACACAGGAAGACAGGAGGCATGTTTCGAAGAAGTAAAATACGAGATTGATTTTTGCTCCCCAAAATCATATTCGGATATGAACTGGGCATCTTTCAAGTTGATGAAACCTTTTTGTTTATATCGGAAAATCGGAAGAATCAATACAAAATGTATTAATACACGTATGGCACCTTGATACCATCATCGTAAAGACTTAATCGTCACTTGGGATATACAGAGGCAACTCGGCCCATTAGAACTGTTATTACGTACTTCAAAGTGCGACAGAGGCTATTCAGCCTTAACGAGCGTGTGTTGAACGGAATGGAAAAAGTACTAAATTCAACGGATAGACGATAGCCTCTTTTGACTATCATGGAGTCAATAGAGACTAGCGCCAGTATGTGGAAAACAATATTCTTTGACTAGAAACTGGTCCGTTTGATGGTGGCACATAAGGTTAATGCAGTGAAGCACGTACGTGTCGTATTAATGTACTGTTAGCGACAAATAGATTATACTCGTATAGAGTAGAAATAGATTGTACTCGTCTTTTTTTAATTAACGACGATTTTTAAAACAACACGTAGTTTTTACGATGATTTTAGAAATAACACGTTTTATTTTACCGACGATTTTTGAATTTTTGCGGTTTTTTACAACGTTTTTCGGATTAACACGTTTTTTACAGTGATTCTTGAATTGGGGTAGTTGTTTCGATGTTTGTTGAATTAATATCACGTTAATTTTACGACGGGTTACGAATTATTACGGTTCTTTTTGCGACCATTTTTTAATTAACACGGTTTTTATGACGATTCGTTTAATTATTTCGGATGTTTCCTTTACGCGCCATGTATCTCCCGTGTAAAAAAGGAACTGAGTGTATCGTATTTTGTGTGCTAGTTTCCAGTTTTTGACAATTTAGGATGAAAAAAGGTTTTATATTACATCATTTTGAAGCTATGCTTTTGTTTGAAACCTACACACTTAAAAAACTCAGCAAAATTTGCCGAGATTTGGACAGCCGAGTGTTCGGTAAAAATTTCAGTTTTGCAATTCGAAGTTTACGGATCTTTACTAACGTTTGGCATCATAAAAAATTTTACCGAACGCTCGGCTGTCCAAATCTCGGCAAAATTTTGCTGACTTCGGCACTTTTTTTTAAGTGTGTATATCTGCTAGAAAAACCCATCTAGAATGTTTTGTTAAAATAAAGCAAATTAAGTTTAACGTATACTGTAAAGCAACACTAGCCAAGAGCCGTTTCTGTGAAAACCAATCTTTGTTCAAACTTCTTTATTAGATTTATTACTTTCTGTCTACATCATGCCAATTTCAACGAGAAACCGGTTGAAATCATTGTTCAAGCATTCCATTAAAGCTAATATCTTTATTTGCTTTCGCAAGCCCGGAAACGTCTTTAAGTTCTCATGTTTAATTCAAACCAGGGAAAAAGGTACGCTGTGATAGGGCATCTTACGGTTTCATTCGGTTCATTTCTTCATCGCCGTCCGTTGCCCTAGTCCGTTAGGTTTTCCTATACGAGAATGAAAATGCTTATCCTTCAGGTTTTATTACCTTAGACACATGCACTGGTAAGTCTTCACTCTCCGTACTCTGCCTCGGTTGGCGGATGCTGCCGGAGGAAAATATATATCAGCTAATGTTTTTATATCTTCATTAATAGCAGCATCATGGCTGGCAACTGAATCCCACGGAAATGGCTCGGTCTTGGTTTGATATTGATCAACATCATGTTCATTAAATCATTTGCCATGTACCAACAACGGCGGCGACGACGGCGGCGACGACTATAATCTACGCTAGGCCTTTCTGTTTACCACAAAAAGAAGATCAGTCAGGACTCCCCCTAATTTTCCGCTCACGTTTTTCCCCCTATTGCCTATTGACGTCGGAGACGGTCGTCGTCATGGTTGATTTGAAACTGGGAGAGGGCGAGAGAATTTGCCCGATTCGCCCGGTCCAATACGGAAGGAAATGATTTATTTGAAGGCTGCCCGGCTTTTATTAACTGGAACCCCAATTGACACGTTCTCGGGGTGATGAAATCGCAATATATTGGTCACCAGCCGAAATATTTGGCCCACTCTATCGGTCGCTGTCGGGATGAAATTTGTTCGAGATTGCTATCTTGTTGTTGCCGTTTGCACCCTTCTTCGTTCGAACACTGCATCGATTAAGGCTAATCCTCGAGAATCCTTAATCTCGGCAACAATTTATTTTAACGCCAAGCCGGAATTGTTCTGTGGTTTGACTTCGCAATGGTAAATATTCTGCGGTCGCGTCGTGTAGGGGTTGTCAACGATTCGAGCCAACATTTTATGCATCCTAGCCACGCAGCTGTTCGTCACTGTGAGGTTTCCTGGTAATCCTGCAAAGGCTATAACTTTCCATGCGGGTGGCCGTGCAGTTACGTAGAAATAAAAGTCTCTAATGTGGAAATCGCCTTTGGACTGCTGAACTCATTTCCCTTCTGCCGGTATGGAACGCCACAACAACCGCAGTTTCTTTTATTCGTGGCATTTTACGATAATTGCTTTCTCCGTGCACCTGTATACCACACGGAGTATGTACGGACATAAAGAAACAACAATATGGATCGATTATTCCCTGCTAAGCTTAACAGGTGCTACAGACAAGGTTGTGAGCTTGCAGAGATCATGCCACATTAGTGCAGTTTCAATGACTAGTGCTTTGCTCGAGCGCCTTTGTTAACCCTTCACCCGGTGGTGGAACGTGCGGGAAAGCAACACCTGAAGATGGCAGTATAATGCTCAATTGGAGAAGCAGGCTTACAAAACTAAGCCTCTTAGTTGATGTCGGAACGATTAGTTTTGAATAGAAACGATGCCATTGCATGTAATGTATGATTACACACTTAACAGTCATGAGAAACTACTGTTAATACTATTATCTAGTACACGGAACAAATGATTCAAGGCCTTACAGAGAATGGTCATGACTAGTATCAATTCGTACATGTCATCATTGAGAACCATGCCTTTGACTCGAATATTCAGTATTTATTGGCAATTCATACGAACACTAATTTTTCAGGAATGTTATTTACTTAGTTGGCTTAGTTGACAAAGCCTAAAGAGCAAAGTTTCTCCAATTTCAAACTGGGTTGTGGACTTACTTACTTTAGCAGTCGAGAGCCGGGGTGGCTCTTGCCGTATCAAGAATTCCTCTCCATTGTACTCGGTCCTGGGCTACTCGTCGCCAATTCGTTGCGCGTCTCGACGCACGCAAGTCGGCTTCAACTTGGTCGAGCCATCTAGTACGTTGCTTCTCTCTATTCCGTGTTCCGGTGGGGTCCTTGAAGAGAACGGATTTCACTGCACAGTCATCCGGCATTCATGTGACGTGGCTGGCCCACCGTAGTCTCCCAACTTTCGCCAGGTGTACTATGGGTATCTCTGCAAGCAGTGCCTGTAGTAGCTCGTGATTCATACGCCTCAGCCACTCTCTGCTTTCCGTTTGTACTCCGTCAAAAACAGTCCGCAACGCATTTCGTCCAAATACGGCTAGTGCACGTATGTCTTCCGGAAGCAAAGTTACTGTCTCAAGTCCGTAGAGAACTACCGGTCTGATTAGCGTTTTATACATCGTCAGCTTTGCGCGGCGGCGTATGCTCCTAGATCGAAGCGTCTTGCAGAGAGAAAAGTAGGCTCGATTTCCAGCTTGAATGCGTCGTTGGATCTGCTTACTTGTATTATTGTTGGCGGTGACCAGAGATCTCAAATAGACGAATTCATCAACCACTTCCAGTTCATCGCCGTTAATAGTCACTGTCTGTGGGAGGTAAACGTTGCTTTCTCTGGAGCCTCTTCCTACCATATATTTGATTTTCGACGCATTGATTTGTAACCCTCCTAGCCTCGGTTGTGGGCTACCGCTCTAAAATTTCTCTGCCAGATTCTTTGCAGGTTAGTTGTCCGGCATTCTTGCAAAATGCCCTGCCCATTGTATTCTTCTAGCTTTAGCCCCCTTTTGTGTACCAGGTTCGCTGAAAGCTGCGCGAATTCATGGTTCATCCTCCGCCTCCAAACTTCCGTTCTCTTGTACGTCGCCAAAGATCGTTCTTAGCACTTGTCCTCCGAAAACTCCGAGCACTCCTCGCAGGTCCTCTTCGAGCATTGTCCATGTTTCATGTCCGTAGGGAACAACCGGTCTAATAAGCGTCTTGTACAGGGATCACTTTGTACGGGGGCTTAATCTGTTCGGCTGCAATTGCTTATGAAGCCCATAGGAAGTGCGACTTCCGCTGATAATACGCCTCCGGATCTCACGGCTGGTATCATTGTCCGCCGTTACCAGGAGCCAAGGTACACAAATTCATCTTTAGGAATATTATGACAAAAATTAAAATATCTTGAAAAAACAATGCAGAAACGGCCCAGACACAAGAGTATGCGTCTGCACGTTCTGTTCTGAGCAGCTCAGGATAGCGGCTATCCTGGAGCAGGAGATTGACATTTTTGGTGTCGAACGTTGAATCCGAAATAGCCTATTACTTGTTTATTTTTATGGCACAGCCGGGGTGTATTGATCCTATCCCGAATCCGGAAGTTTCCTCCACAATACTCGCTCTTGGGATGCCATTCTCCAATCGCTCCGAACACCCGCTGCTCGAGTATCCTCGTTGACGGTGTATTGTCAATGTGTCTAGTTACATAGACCGGCCATTGTAGCTTGCCGTGTTTATTTGTTTACCTTATACACCTACCAGACACAACCAGGTACTCTATTTTCCAGTTAACCACCAAAAAAAATCACACCAGATAGCGGGACAACAGGTTATCTACTCAACTTTTTTCAAGTTTTTCAATATCTTGGTAGCCAGACAACGCCCGATGGCAGTAGTACCAAACCAAGACTGGTATAGCCACACGGATCGGGAAGGCCAGGCATCCCTGGCAGGTCTGCGAAACGTCTGGTGCTCAAATCAGGTCATTTTACATACGAAAACCCGAATTCTCAACTCAAACGTTAACTCCGTATTGCTGTACGTCTGGGAAACGCTGAGCGTCTCAGCGGAGACAACGCAAACACTGCAGGAATTTATCAATCACTGCCGCGGTGATATATCATTCGTGCCTGGTGGTCTAATAACTGGATATCTAATGAGGAATTTCATCGTCGATGTCATCAACGGCCGTTAAAACAGAAATCCGTGAACGTAGGTCGAAGCGGATCGGACACACCTTGAGGAAAGCAGCGAATGAGATTTGCAGAGTAGCACTCGACTGGAATCCTCTAGGACAACGTAGAAGCGACGACACCGCCATGCACGACATCCGTGCTGTGGACGAAAATCTATCTTGGCGACATGTGAAAGCCATGGTGGGTAAGTGGAGATATCTAATTTCATCCCTTTGTTCTGCCGAATCGGCAGGCATGAACCAATTAGTAAGTAAGTCGTTCGGTGTGGCGTGAACTGCTGATAAAGCAAATAAATATGTAGCTGAATTAGCTCACTCAACAGCGACATGGCAAAAAATAAAGTGCGGAACAAAGAAAAATACACGGACGATATAATAATAAATCCAAATATTGGTCGCAGTGAGCGCACCGCCACCAAGTTATTAGACAGACTCTACGCTGCTAGTGTGGTGATCCCATTGACTTTATTTAACGGTTTCTCCCACCCAAAATTCGAACATACGACGACTGGCTTATTAGACCATCATGATGATGTAGTGTGATTGTAGAAGTAACCTACGATCACAGCAAGTAGGTCTTAGCAACCGGGAGTTGTTGTTACCCTGTGAATTGTTGAAAAATAAATTCATTCCAGTTAAAACTTTGGACATTACGGACGTATTTTCATTTCCACTACAAATAGTTATGGGACCAGAGTGTCCACAGTGTGGAATCCTAAAGAAACGGAAAATTTTCAAACCGAAGTTTAAATTTCTGAAGAAAACGGAAGGTCCAATTTTGGAAAAATGACCATCACGAGAGACGACGACCGATCGGGACAAAGCTCTGGTGGAGATGAAGGAACTGGAAGTACACTGGCTTCATCTCAGAACGCCAGTAGAGCTGCAGGAGGTGTGCGTGCCGTTGAAAGTGCAGTGAATTTACCGGACATGAAGTGGTTGCGGAGACGCCAAAACTACGCATTGTGGGCATTTGCGATGAAGATGACTTTGATTCGAGAAGGTTCCTGACGAGCAGTGAAACCGGCCGAAAATAAAATCTTCGACTCAGATTTGGACGAGAGGGCATTTGCGACGATTTCCCTAAGCCTCGAGAAGAAAAATTACAGCCTAAAATTACTACGTGGATGAACTACCCAGGTAACCAATAATCATTCCCAATGCCATTTAAAAGCAAGCCAATAAGCATTTAAGTTGCCTTAAATGCTACTTAAATGCTAATTCGGCAAAATATGCGGCTACTTTACTGCTAGCCCTCTTATAGTGCTGACGATGCTTATTTGCAGCTAGTTACCAACAAGAAGAATTTAAATAGAATTGTGGATTCATTTCCCAAAGAAGTTTTGGGTAGAAGCTGTTTCCACGGCGGTTTATCCGGAAAAGGTGCTAGAGTGTTCGAAAGAAGGTATTTTCGTCGGATATGCGGAAAACTCGAGCCCAGAGGTATTCATTTAACTAGATGTGGTAATGCTGAACGAAGGTGAAGTTGTATCACATTCGCCATAATTCGTAGTTCCAAGCAAGTATTCAGATTACATTTACTTCAGCACAGTTTCTGATCGAAATGGTTCTTAGCAGCCCGATGTGACGATGATGGTTGGTCCAGATGACCCAGCCACCGTGGCTCTAGTGATTCGTGGTGGGCCAGACTGAGAGACACAAAGCTCGACTCGTGATCAAGGGGTGCTCGTAGCGGCCTGGAATCGACTATACCGAAGTCTACGCTCCAGTTGTGTGGTACTCCACCTTGCGTTTCCTGATGGCTTTGGCGGTGTAGTTTAATCTCGACATCGAACAAATGGACACAATTACGGCATTTTCATAAGGAAAACTTAAGAACGAAGAAATCTATATCGAACAACCCGAAGGTTTTTTTTGGTAATCCGACGAAGGTGTACAAGCTAAAACGTGCATTGTACGGAGTCAAACAATCGAGCAACCAGCTCACCCTATTAGCACGGTTGTCATAAAATAGTTGTGGCAACCAACATATGACGAATTTCAGTTATAAATAGGTAGCTGCAACTAGATTTGCATCAAGTGTGCTACTTGAGCAATTAGGCATTGCGAGAGTTTGCCCTGACAATATGACTGGAAGAAGGCAGTACCAGTTTTGTGCGACAATGTTTTAATTATTGCTATTCAGACACATAAAATTGAAAAAAGTATCCCGCATTTTGCACCTTACTGGACACCGCAGTCTAAAAGTGCGACTGGCACAAAAAGTGCGACAATGCGAATGCTGTGAGTAAGAAAGAGAAAGACTGACAACTGCAATGTTGCTGTTTTGTTTTGTCATATACATTGGCATTAGAGAAAATAATCTGGATTAATCCAGCTACAGCTGCAAAGCACAATATTTGTACTGTTTTTAATCCCGTTCACAGGGGCCATCCAGATACCACGTGGACAGAAAAATACCAATTTTCAACCCCCCCGTCCCCCTCCGTGGACAAGCGTGGACATTTGCTCAACCCCTACCCTCTCCCCTGTTTGTCCACGTGGACATTTTTACATTTTGCAAATTTTGGTTTTCAACTTCATTTATGCAATATTTATTGACAAAAGCTTACGTGAAAGGAAGCTCCAGTCTAAGGTCACCGACACAATGCATACGAATTTTTAGTCGTTGCGGAAATTTGAGTTTTTCCCTGGTTTTTCCGTCAATTTTCCTCAGCATCTTAAAATCCGTATGTAAGGTGTTTGGAGCTTAATTCATGTTCTACTGCAAATTATTATTATCGACTGCAAGAAAGTCCGTTTCAGCTTAACTTTCGCTTGACGATTCTTCTTTGTCCAGAGCATCCCCTACTAGCACGGTTGTTACAAAGTTGTTGTGGTAGCCGAAATATGACTAATTTCAGTCTTAATTAGGTTGCTTCAACTAAATGGACCTAAAGTGTGCTACTGGGGTCTTTGTCTAACCAGAGCACTTCAGCTTGGCCGTCTACTTCAACACAACACAAGATCTTTCCGACACGATGTGTTTCGTAAAATTTTCTGAAGGCGAATCCTTTTGGAAATACGTTGCCCATGGATACCTTTTTTGTGGTGAGCTGCATTTGATGTTGAGGCAAAATGCCATCCACATTTGGTGCAAGCGATGCAATATTCGTGGATTCATCCAGGCTAAGTGTACTAACATCTAAGTGTACTAACGCAGGCTTAATCTTTTCAACAAGATTTATGCCAGATATGTGCTCTCGTAATGCTCGGTTCATGTATTTAGGTCAATATATGCCTGAGAAGAAAAAAATTTTATTTGAGGTGTAATTAGTAGTCATCGATTCTGCCAATTTCAAAAGAAGTTTTTTTGTTTGAAACAAAAATTCTGTCTATGAAAATTAATTCGCTGTGTTCAGATTGACAAGAAGAATGCAGTATATACGTTTTAATAAACAGAATCCCGCTTTTGGGCCCAAAAACTGCTCCCGAAATTGGGCTCTCCAACGAAAAGCTAATGACTGCTAATTTCCCGTTAAGCTCAAAAACAATCACTGATCAATGGTCAATGTTTTTAATTTCTATTTTTTGTAGGAAAAAAAACTTGTCCACGTGGACATTTTCCATACCCCCTCCCCCCCTTCCGTGGACAAGCGTGGACATTTTTATACCCCCCCACCCCCTCTAAGCTGTCCACGTGGTATATGGATAGCCCCACACAATATTGAGTAATATTATATGCTCACGTCTAGTCAGATTCACTTAATAAAGCTTGCTTCAGTTAGAATCAGAACAAACTTTTGCTCATATTGTGGCGCTCTTGGTGGACGGATTTGAAGTTCTTGGCGCCCACGTGTCGGGAATTTTGTGAGCTTCACCTATGTATTTTTGACATTCCAAAACGACTATTTTGTAAACAAACACCATGGAAGCCGAAAGTAGGGAAAAAATTGTGCACAGTTATTTGGAAAATCCATTGTGGTCTGTATCTAGGCTAGCTAAATAGCTGAAATTGCCCAGAAATACCGTATGGCGCGTTATCAAACGGCGTATGCAAACATTGACGACGATTCGGAAGCCTCAAGCTAATCATCGGAGTGGAACTGTCGACCGGAAACTGCGTGGTAAAATTTTGAAGACCATCAAGAGGAATCCTATTCTGTCGGACCGTGATTTGGCCAGAAAATTCGGTGCTGCCCATAGTACCGTGAGGAGAATTCGACTCCGGGAAGGAATCTAGTCGTATCGAGCTAGCAAACAGCCAAACCGTACTATTAAACAGAAAAGTGTGGCCAAAATGCGTGCTCGAAAGCTATACGACCGTGTACTAACCAAGTTTGACGGGTGTCTTCTGATGGACGATGAAACCTATGTCAAGGCTGACTTCGGACAAATGCCAGGTCAAAAATTTTACTTGGCAACGGCTTGGAGGGATGCTCCAACCAAATTTAAATTTGTTTTTGCCGACAAATTTGCACGAAAATTTTTGATGTGGCAGGGCATTTGCAGCTGTGGCAGAAAAACGAAAGTTTTCGTTACAAATCAGACAATGACGTCGGAACTGTACCAAAAGGGGTGTCTCCAAAAACGAATTTCACCGTTCATTCGATCCCACCACCATCCCGTGATGTTTTGGCCAGGTTTGACAAGCTGTCATTGCAGCAAAGTTGTTCAAGAGTGGTATGCAGAGAAAGGGATCCAGTTTGTTCCGAAAGACCTTAACCCACACAATTGGCCCCAGTTCCGCCCTATTGAAAAATACTGGGCAATCTTGAAGAGGAGACTCTGAGTAAAGGGAAAAGTTGTCCAAGACATCGGTCAGATGAAGACCTGGCGGAATAAGATAGCCAAAGCGATGGACGAAGAAAGCGAGCGCCGCCTAATGAGCCATACTACAGGTAAAGTTCGAGAATTCTTTCGAAACCGTGACGAATAATTTTATCCGTATTTTTTCTTAAAAATATGAAGAAAATGCTACATATGTGTCAGAAAAGATCTTGAATTCAATAATAAATAACTGAAATACACGCAATTGTTTTCGTTCCAATACTATCTGAAGCAAGTTTTAGATTTCAATAGAGCCAAATTCAAGTCAACAAAACTTCTTTTCAGCAAAGATGTTATGGATGACTCATGCTCGATCGAATGACTTTAAACTCAATTTGCAAACGTCCTACTGTTCAAATTTGCATACCTTATCGTTTGACATATTCGCATCCATTGACATTCTATCCATCTTCATCCACCTTTGTCGAACGAAAAGGATTCAGCGACTGCGGCATACATACAATTTATTTCCACGCTTGACCTTCAATCATCCACTCACTCGAAAAGCTTCCGCCAACGTGAACCTTTGCCAACCCCGTCTTCCCCTACCATTCACAGGCAGATGAATCAAACAGAACAGTCACGTATCTATCGTTCATCCGTCACGCGCGTCCCGGTCGTAGGTAGAACTGTGCCGTTTTCAATGGGATTAAGTTCAGCCTGCCACCCGATTCACCCAGGACTCAGGCAGGACCTGCCTTGTCGCGTTAAGATCAGAGCAAATATTGTTACAAGCATCACGCCCCATTCTCCGTACTCAAAGTCGTCCTTTCGGTTGAGATCCACTTGAAATTGTGCACCCCTGAGACAAGTGCTTGTCGTTCCTGCCGCCGTACGCCATAGCACCAGCCGCCGTCATGCGGCGTTGTCTGGTTCGGTCCTGCTGAGCAAAATCGAACAGGAAAAACTGCAGTGGTTCCCCGGGGAAAGACACTTTCGTCTGCTCCAATGCAAAAATATCGCGCAGCAGGGTTGAGTTGAGAGATCAAAGGTAAACTTTAACCCGGTGGTGCTCTGCTTACGACATCGCATCGGGACGGTTTGAGCTGAGATCATCGCTTGAAGTGGCTGCTCGAATTGCAAACAATATGCTGCGTGTTTTAGATTTTATTGTTCATCTTCATTATGGTATTATTAGCAAGAGTAGGAGAGCTAAGTGGCCGAAAAATAACAAATGATCTATGCTTTATTGAATTATTCCGGTTGAATGTGGCTCGAAGTACGACAGCGAGCAGTTTATTGCACAGTCATCATCACAACGGATCCGATGGCATAAAACTGATTCCGAATTAGAACCCAATATTCAGGGAAACTTTTTGTGCTTCACACATGTCCTTCCCGTAGAGCATGTGCAGTTGCGCAGGATTCTCCCCACGTAAAATCCTGTTAGCAGTGTGCGGTCTTGAATTTCCAATTAAGCTAACGACCTGTTTTCTCGCATCGACTGCCACCGGGCCCCGGCCGTCCACCTACCTACGGCGTTCCATCAAAGCAAAACCGGGCAGCAGGAATAAAAATACAAATTTACTTCCAGGGAAAAAAGCAGGAGCGCGTTTTCGTCGATACTCCCATACCTACTAGGAGGAAGTAGGGGGTTTCCTTGAGCTGTACAGCATGATATCGATTTTTCGTTTGGCTACTGTTTTACCTCAGCTTCGGTGACGACTTGCACCAGCAGAAGTTCTGGCCAGAATTTTATAGCTTCTCTCTACATCAAGAAAGTGGGCGGATAGAGTCGTTCTCGTTTATCTTCCTCCCCTTGGCTGTGCCCTGTTACGTGCCCGGGGAAACTAGATTTTCCCGCACTAGGAGAATAAAGTGGCATAAAACAAATAGATAAGTTTTCACCGCATGCAGAATGTTTATTGTAGGTATGACATCGGAAACATCGCTTTCATTTGAACTGGAAAAGTTAGTCGATATTTTTTATCTATAATTTCCTTAATTTATTGTGCGAAAGATATTTTATTTTCTTTTGCACATTTAATAGCTTTAATAGTAGGTACTAACGCTATGCGAGATGTTGCGAAATTTCGTCTTTACTGAAATTGAACGAAACTGGGCGAGATTTACTATATCGTTAATTGTAGTTTAATGGTAATCTACCGTAAACTGTAAGGTAAATTTCGTGCAGTTTCGATACATTACGGTAAAAACTGAAATTTCGCGAAATCTCGCAAAGCCGTAAATAGTACGAAAAATTTCATCGGCGGAAGCTGAAGATATCGATCATTTCAACATATTTTTGAAAGTGGAATCAATTGCTTGTTTGATTTGGCAGCGATACTAATTATAACAATTAGGTATAACTATCTTTTATTCGATCGAATGTAAAATATTACAATTTTTGTGCCTGGCGACAATGGCTTGTACAGCACACTTACTATCAGTTTTAATTATTACTTGTCTTATTAAAAATCCTATCAAACTTTTCTGGTAAGAAACTTTTGTATTGAGAAAATGCACAAGGCAAGGTGTTGTTCAAGACATTTACCTCAAGACTAATTAAAAATAGTAAAACTAATTGTAAGTCAATATTTTAAACTATTTAAACCGGAAACAAAAATTTTCTATTATACTTTCCTTTATTTCAAACAAAACAAAAATACATATAAAGAACAATTATTATACCTCAGTCGAACCCTCTTTTCTTAACCTTTTTTTTGCTGGCAAGCATTTGATGGAACAATTACCTTTAAAGTTCATTTGACACAACCATTTCTGTACCCTCTTCTTCTGTCCATTGTTCATTCATTGTATCGCTTTTTTCACGCCCGTAGAATCCCTAGGAGAAAAAAGGAAACCTTCCCCCACTCGCACAATTATTGCAGCAATCATAATTGTCACCCTTCGGCAGTGACAGATCCATTCGGGCCCGCGATGTCAGTTGCCAAACTGCGACCCCTCCTTCGCCCAGAAATGCCCAGGCTAAACAAAATATATATTTTATCATTATGATTCTCCTATAATACTTTGTTTTGACATCACAATTCGTCTTGCGTTTTCCACCCTCCGCCGCTCGGTATCAAACCGAGTTTGTTCGACGATAATGGATGGGTCCCTCCGCCCGTTCAGCATCCTTCCTTCCTTCCATCTGTTACAGCTCGGTCGGTTGCGGATTATTATTATCATCCTATTGCTTCCCGTTTTGCTATTGTTGGTACCGACAGCGCTACCGCCGACTAGCTCGTTCGGATCCCTTATCTAAACAACGGGGGATGTTTTACAAGTTTGCTCAACTGCTTCCTGGCCGTCAACAGCTACCTACCGAAGCGATGGATGGTCGGTGGTAGCATTAGTAGATGTCTAGTACGAGATGTCAGCTGGTACTTTTTCCCAACTCGATGGTGAAGTTTTACGGACAAGTTGCTACGTAGTGGGAGATTGTGGGGTGGCCAATTTCACGAGATCTTCAAGATATCTTGCATTAACGCAGTTGTTTCGATGGTTTACTGTTACGTTTTCGGTGAAACAATACACTTCAATTAGATTGTAAGTTTCTTCACAAGTGAGAGGACTTGTACTATTATTATAAAACGATGCACTGAACAACTGGTTTTGGTCCAGATAGTATGCCTAGCTAAGAAGTCCTATACTGGAATGTTAAGCTTTGTTTGTTGGGTCCTGAAGAATTTCAGCAGCTGAGATCTAGCCGTTTGTTCTGCCAACCTTAGTCAAGTGTGCCGTTTGTGGAACGAAAGCGAAAAAAAACGCATTTAGGATGTCGATGTTTCGATAACAACCAATTGTATACAATTAAAATCCACAGGTCCCATCCATTATAGTCGGACTACGGTCGAACGGCCAACACCATGTTGTAGCAGGTTCTTAACAATCATATCCGGCTCGGTGAATTTTCACGGCGGACAACGGAGGTTACACGCAGTACTTTAGCTTGAATAGTTCACAGGTAATAATCTCGTTTATTTAACAGGTTTCTTTAACGGCAAGTAACAGGTAGTTTATTATGAAAGGATTCTGTTATGTTCGGCGACCGATTTGCCTGACCCAATATTTGTATCTTGCTAACACGGTTGTTACAAAGAAGTTGTGGCAAGCGATATATGACTACTTCTAGTCATAAATAAGTTTATGCTTTTGCAGAGTATACATTGTAATGCGTTCGATATGGACCGAAAAAATACAAGTCGCAATACAGGAAGAAAACTGCATAATATATTTTAATCTTCGTTTTTCCACAAACAGACGTGATAGCGTACGGGAGGGTATTTTCAGCAGGTTTCTAAATTCAGCCTATGTGCCTATTCTTTCGCCAATAAAAATACTTTGGCGACATACAATTTTAATATGTTATAACTATATTCTCAAGACTGTAAGTAACCTACTAATTTTTATTCAAAATACGTCAAAACCACCTATTCTTCCACTAGAACTGGGTCATAGGCCGAAAAAATAGATGCCATCGCTTAATGGGCTGAAAATACCCTCCTGTGCCCTACTTACTGCCCCTTTCTTTGAGCACTCTAACAGTCCTTTTTAATTTGGTATTATTAGGGAATGTCTTTGTACTTGTGATGTTGGTAATTTTTAACGAAAGGAGGTGAAGGCCATTGGAAAAATACTTGTTTGTTTGAGGGATACTCCTTTCGTAAGTTAATATTTAGGAATGTCGATCACAGATGGTGCTAGCCCAAGTAAAAATTTTAAGTTTTATTTCGTATTTCCAGCGGTTTTTACGACCAATTTAATAAAACCGCTAATAAAACTATGAGCTCTACGAGAACTTTCTGATGACCTCTATAAAACTGCCTTCCGACCAATTGGCCCACTCTCCAGAAGGTTTTTATAACCTCCATAAGAATCAGATTATAGGCTCAAGTCGTCTTATCACGCTCTGCTGATACCAGCAATAAAACCGATTATGCTTTTTGCTATTTGAAGCTTTTCGCTGCAGAACTATAAAGCATACAGCTTACTCTGATAAAAAGCTAAATCAGTCAACCAGTTTTGTTAACTAGACAATACATCCGTGTGTAGAAAAGTTAAAGTTTTACTGTTAGGTCATCCCGATCGATTTGGTATATATCGACCATAATACAATCTCCCATATAATAAATAATAAATAAATGCATTCTCCATAGTTGTGCAGCATATGCGCGATAAAACTTATTGCATTATGATCAATGATATACGGCATTGAATACATAGTTATGTTAACAAACAAATGCGTCAGAGCTGTCAAAAGTGCGACGCGCAGAAGTGTTGCAAGTAACCCCGGTGTTGCAAGTATCCCCGGATGACGGTACCTCGAAACAGTAAACTGTTGAATTTTAAGCGAACCTTGAGATCTATATAATGTGATATTCCTTATATTTTCAATGAAACTACTAACAAATGGCATAGTTCTGTGAAGAAGAATAGGGCTTTCAAGTGGAGTAAAAAAATTTCGGTGGCTATCTTGGATTTGGTCGCCATATTGGATTTTATTAAAAAATTACTGTTGTCGCCATGTGCCCCCCAACCGATTTTAATTTTAAGACACCTGTTTGGTACATGAGTAAAATACTACAAGAAACAGTGATGAAAGTTTTTGTCCCTCCGGTGTTGGGCCACTAAAGCGGGGGGTGAGGGGGGGGTCGAAAAAAAATAAAGAGAATTTTTTAATCGTGCAAAAAAATACGGATTTAGCCATTTTTACTTAAAGTTTAAACGTGAAAAACAAATCTATTCTTGCTTTTAATAAATACATTGTTATTTTTCATGCAAAAATCTACGAACAAAAAGACAAAAACGAAAGAAAATTTTTTTGGCCGCGTTTCGGAAATTCCACTGTTTGAACTTCGTGCTTCGTATTTCGTGCTAGAAGCGTTAACTCAACTCGTACACTCATTTTTCGAGTTTTTCAAGCTGTAGAGCCCACAGACAATTGATTTTATAAAAAAAATTGAACTCATATCCTACAAATTATTTTTTTGCCCAGCGATTTTTCAAGTCAATTTCCAAGGAGGGGGGGGGGGTGAGGTGGTATAAAAACTTTGAAAATGATTTGCAATGGCCTAATTATTTTGACATTTCCTAAATTTGCCATACAATGCCATCTTGGATTTGGCCGCCATGTTGGACGTCATCAAGATATCGCCGTTTTCGCCATGAAGCCCGCATCCAATTTTAATTTTAAAACTACCATTGGGAATCTGACGAAAAATAGCATTTTTTCTCAACTTTCAACAACGGTCGTCTCAAAATGAATATCGGTTGGGGGTACATGGCGAAAACGATGGTTTTTGATAAAATCCAATATGGCGACCAAATCCAAGATTATCGCCAAAAATTTTTGGGAGACAACTTCACAGAATCATGCTATTTGTTAGTTGTTTCATTGAAAATTTAAGGAATATCACATCATATAGATCTCAAAGTTAGCTAAAAATTCAACTTTTTTTAAACTTTCGAGCCGCTTGCCGTACGAGGGGTTTACTGTTTCGAGGTATTAAAAGTGCAATTCTTATTTTTTAGCCATTTTCGACCAATCAAGTGCAAAAGTTCCAACATTTGAAGACCTCGTGTTAGTAGTGGCCCGGCTCAGCGAGAATTACTCATTGATAAAAACCAATTTTCCGCAAAACACTTTGTTTTGATGAATTTGTGTTTACGAACATAAAAAATACTAGAATTTGGCAATATGGCTTTGTATAAAAAATTAGTTCGGTGTAGAATTCTAATATTCTTCACAATTGTAGCAATAAATTTGATTGGTCAGGGTGTTACCGTTTTAATAGATATATTGCGGTATACAGATATATTGCGGTTTGACAGTTACTTGTTACTAAAGATCAATTTTGATTGGTGCCCCATAATGTATTGCTACGCGCCACGTATTATAAATTTATAGGTGATATGGCGCAGCCAACTTGTTTTATCGTGGTAATGTAAGCAACCACAATAAATTTGCTTCTTTAACAGTTTTATTGTCGTTTTATAACTAGCTATAAATAGTTTTTGACTTGTATCATCTTCAGGGAATCAAAAAGTTTGTTACTATTGCATAAAAGTTAGGACAAATACAAGTTATCATAGCTGTTTATCGTGGATACAGATGTTTCATGACAACTATGTTGTTGCCTGCAAAAATGACACACTGTTGTATGCAATACGTATTTTACGCAACAAAAGCAATTCTAATCATGTTACACTTTGTCGGCAGCGCCAGTGTTTGTTAGTTACCAAGGTAACGTTGGTAACTTTTGTACGCCAGACTTTAGGTCAAGGTAAGCTCGTCTTTTTCTTAAGGTTTTTGCTGTTTGTCCCTTTTGTTCGAGTTGCTGATGAAGTACACTCAAGTACTTTTTTACACTGTTTTTTTTTTGAGTATGAAGAACGGGGTAACTTAGGGACCATTCATTTATTTCTCAAAACATTTGGGAGTGGCTCGACATTCCTCCTCCAAGACTTGAGTGTATTGTCTTTAACCAGCCGATTGGCGACAAAGGCATATTTTATTGTATACCTGCATCACCAACAACAAGCGCTTGTGAGAGCGAGTGTGTTTCAAAATATATTCTCATTGAAAGTTGTCCTGCTTGCTGGTGTGAAGGGACATTCATTTTTCCTAATATTTTGTTATCGTGATACATTCTGGTTGCTACATATGTTTGTTTTATAGGCAGAGCAAAACTGGTTTATCGCTCTTCGTTTTTGTCGGTTATTTCTGCGTATGAACGACGAGATAAAATTGCATTGTTTTGGATGATAAATCGCTCACATGAATTTTATACCTCGTTCAATCGAAAGAATGTAAATAAAAAAAAAGAGGATAAAGAAAGATATTCTAATAATAGAATATTCACATATTGATTCACAAATTCAATGATATTGTTTGGACAGATCACATAAAAATTTCGATTGCATACACTTCGTTTACACGATATATCTTAATTTTATTGACAAGGGTACCACCGACGCTTGTTAAACAATATGTAAATAGCAATTTAAAGAAACCAAGCATGAAACGTGTTTAGAACGGTTTCGAGAACTCTGCTAGTTACGGATGCAATCAACCGTTGCTATTAAAAATAAATTCAAATCCTTTTTGCTTGAACGCAACCCCTGCCGGGAGTGATGCACCCCAGGGTTTCGAAGGTGGCCGGAAGTGGAAAAATCGATTCCACGTTTTCGTGTAAATCGCAAAAAGGGGAGAGAAAATCAGTCATCCCGCCGGCAGCCGATGTTTACTTTTACATCAAGGTAGGAACGTTCTCTTACCTTAACTTTGATGATGTTTTGAGTTCATGAAATTTCCACCTTTATGCTCCAATAGCGTGCAGCAGATAGTATTCGTGTTGGTAGGCAAACCTGCTTATGGTACGGTCGGTTTTCACGACTGACATGCAACGCACCACGGGCGGTTTTGGGTGGTGGGAGGAAATCATAATGAACCACCCAATCTCTAACCCCGCAGCAGAAACCAAACCAGCAACGGCTCGAGGGCAAGAATTATAACTTTTTTTCTTCTGGTTTCCCGCCCCGGACTGTTGAAGGCACGAACCCTTCGCAAGGCATAAGGACTGTACAACGAATTTCGACCCTCGTTTGAGCTGTCGCTCTCCGTACATCGACTCTCTGTGTATGCACGTGAATTATTTAACAACATTCGTGTGAATATTTTATGAGCAAAACATAAGGTAAATATAGAAATGCGCGAGGATTTCGCTGTTCGTTTTCTCGTTCTCTACACGTTATATATTCCCCCGGGGAAATCTGCTTTTCATTCAGCTCAGTTTTGCTTTTCCTCCCTCACAGTTTTCCATCAGCACTACCGGTTCGAATGAACGAAATTGTAACACAATTTCTTTATGCCACTTTATGCGGCACTGTGCGGCAGACATTTTCCGGTTATTCACAGCTTTAAGGACTCGACGGCCGAACCGGGACAGTCACCGGGAGAGTTTCGAGTCGAGTATCAGACATTGTTCGGGTCAGGAAGGAATTTACAATTATTTCAAGTGGCATGGTTTTCATCCCTTGCAAGAAAGCAGGATTTGAAAAGTAATCTCATGAATAATTTCGTTGATTTGTAGATAGATTTTACATTTACGTGTCTGTCGTTGGGAGTGACAGACACTCTCTGGTGAATAGAGTATACATAGATCCGAATGCATTTGTTTGAGATATAATAAATCTTTGGCAGCGTTTGAATTTTTAGATCATGTTATAGTCCGCTATTCTTGCAACCGCAAGAATCAAACAGTTTCAGGTTTGGAAAAAATATCATGCTTAAATTCTTATAAAAATATGATAGTGACATTATCACTAAACATGCAAAAAGAGCATGTACCAAAATTGATATCAGCCTATCGAAAGTCACAAATACATTTTTTCCATTATAGTCACTCAAAACAAACAACGTATCATGTCCTTTGGGTTTCATAAATCAATGTGATACCCATGGAACTGTTAAGGGTGTAGAGAATCCTAGCGTTAAAATTTTCATCTGTTCCATTTCCCACCAGCCTTTTGCCACCCCCTGGTGGCAGTCCTATCATAAAAGCCAGCGTCATAATACCCAACCAGGGAAAATGAAAGTAATCCTTCGCTTCGATTCGCTGATACATGTTACTATTCCTCAATTGACTTTGAAGCAGCAGAAGACTGTGCCTCGTCCCATCGAGCACGGCTCGCAGATACAGTCGGTATGAAACGATGGCAAGAAATCGTTCGCCAGATTCCCTCCAAAGAGCGGGCGGAAATCTTAAATTGCTTTTTAGTGTTACGAAATTTGATTTCGTGGGAGTGGAAAGTACGGGTACCAATTTGAATAATTTTCGCATCGTTGCCGGTTGTCGGGGTGCGAATCGGAAACCCAAACGACATAAACGGCCACACGCCCCGTGTTTTTCAGCGGTATGCGGAGTATGCGTAGATTATGGCAGAAATCAGATTGAAGAAGTATTGCTAATACAATACACTATGCATCGTAATCCGACGTTAGATTGAAATTTTGTATTTAGATATTTGACATATTTTTAGATTGGTAAACTAAACGGGACAAAGATTGTAATACACCATATCAAACGAAAGTGACACTAGTTGGTAAAATAATAGTTTATTGGTTCAAAGTTTCTCCGGTTTATTGAGTACTAATTGAACTAACAGTTCAATTTCTCAAATACTATTTTTAAAATAATTTTTTTCCATGCGTGGACTTATCACCAGTACCAGTACCGACCAGTACACAGTTCGAAAACAGATACTGATGAAGCCTACAAGTCGTAGGTGAAATACGTATCTACGTTATCCGAATAAATATTAATAGTGGAATTTAATTTTTCTTTTCTTTACTAAGACTATTAATGCTACTAAGACGCTCCAAAACTTTAGTCAGATAATCGAGTTTTGGAAAATTTTAATTGAATGTAACCCCTTAACTTTATGCATACGCTTGTGTGTAATCCTTTACGCTTGCTCTACTGTATCCATCCTAACTACTAGTACTATCTCCAATCATGGGCCGTCCCTGGCAAAGATTCGTTGCGTTCCGCTTGACAGTGCAAAAAGTCACTACTGGTCAAGTACCAAAGAGTGACTTTTTGCACTGTCAAGCGGCTTCATCCGGGTAATATAGAATCCAACATGAAAGAAGGGTAATAAGAGGCCTTGTATGGATACCATCCAACCTGGTTTGGCACGACATGTTCCAATTTTAATGTCTTATTGGAGCGTCCTGATTGATTTTTTATATTTTAGCGTTTGTCCTGACTTTCATTTTTGTTGACGATTCATTATTTTTTCACTGTATTTTGATTTCGAGTGAAAATTGTCTGATGGTTGGCTAAAATTTTGCGAGCGTGTAAAGAGTGACAGTTCCATTTGTTTTCATTTTTCACTCTAAGTTTTCATTTCACCGACCACGATGTGAATTTTGCGCTTCATTCTTTCTTTTAAAAAGTCTAAATGAAAGTGTCATTGTCGGGCTTTGTCAAGGTGATGGTCTCTCAAGTCTGTTGCTCAATATAGCGCTACAAGGTGTTATGAACCGAGCGGAAACGCGGGGCACGTTCGTCAACAAATCCAGTCAATTCGTCAGCTTTGCCGATGACATGGATACCCGAGCAGGAGCGAAGAGCAAAATAATATAAACACAATATCAAACTGTGTTATAATGGTATATTTTGTTATTGAATAGATATGGAGATACATTGATAACAAATTTTGTTATTCAGTAGATATTTAAAACAGTGGTTGTAAGATGACTTTAATAACTGATTTTATTATCATATCTTATTTTGGCCTTAAAATGACATTCTATATATTTCATACAATTTTTTTTCTAAATTATTAAAGAGATTTTAGATTATAAATATTTTATAAAATGATTTTTTAATATCTCATATGCACCGGCATTTGTTGTTCAATACCTTAATAATACTAAAATATGTTATTCTAAACTCTGAATATAGTCATGTTATTGCTTTGTTATTCAAATAGCACAAGTAGTTATGCTTTTGGCCTTAAAGGAGTAAAATTTTGATATTATTTTTTGTTATTTTACCAACTATGTCAGCCAAACCAAGACCAAATTTTGATATGAGTTATTCGATTTCCAATAACACATTTTGATATTATTTTGCTTTTCGCTCCTGCTCGGGTCCCAGCAAACCACAAATCGTATAATAATGTGTGAAAATCATCTTAAATATCGCTAAACGAACTCTAAATCGTACATAAAGTTTAATAAAGCGCACCCTAGTTTACATTTATTCGTACAAAATGATAGTAACTGATTCACATACGATTTTCTTCACAGAATTGTATAGCATTATGGAACTAATCATGTTGAGTCGGATTTCATCGTATACAACTACTTATGAATGTGAATTGTTTTCATATAATTTGCAGTACGTATATCGCCTCCAAAACAGTACGCATATGCTGGTTTCGTGCATCGAATGCGATTTTTCTAGATATATATCGGTACATATATCATATTTGTTACTTTGATATACGTTCGAAAATGTTTGCTGGGGTATTACATTACCAGAACAGCTGTGGCGGTGGCTAAACAGTTCACCGGACAGAAAGATTGTGTCTAAAACAAAGTACATGCTGGCCGGCGGAATCGAGGCCGACCGATGCCGCTTGGGCAGTAATCTAACGATCGACGGTGATGAGTTTGAGGTTGTCAATGAATTTATCAACCTTGGCTCACTGGTAATTGGCTTCATAAGCAATTACGGTGGAACAGACTAAGCCCGCGTACAAAGTGCATCCTGTACAAGACGCTTATTAGACCGGTTGTTCTCTACGGGCATGAAACGTGGACAATGTTCGAGAACGATCTGCGCTTGCTCGGAGTTTTGGAAATACGAGTGCTACGAACGATCTTCGGCGGCATACAGGAGAACGTATGGAGTATGGAGGCGGAGGATGAACCATGAACTCGCACAGCTCTATGGCTGAACCCAGTATTCAAAAGGTTACTAAAGTTGGACGGATACGATAAGCAGGGCACGTTGCAAGAATGCCGAACAACTACCTTGCGAAGATGAAGTTCGCTTTCAATCCGGTAGGAACAAGACGTCCAGCGGTGCAGCGATCCAGAGGGTTAGACCAGTTGGAGCGAGATCTGGCGGAGAGTATGCGATGTCCAAGGAATTGGAGAGCGGTAGCCTATAGCCGAGTGAATTGGGAAGAGTTTACTATTCCGGGCTAATGACACGCGCAGGTTTTACGAGGAAGTGAGCCAAACTCGTAAGGGCTACTCATCTAAACGTGACATGTGGAGGGACGATGGAGAGGATCTAATCACAAACGAGCGCGAGGTGATCGGCAGGGAATCAGTATTTCGATGAGCACGGCAACGGCGATATAGTAGCAGGAGACGCAATGGAAGTTAACCTCGGAGTGCCTACAAACGACAACAGCGTGCACGAAGGGATCCTGCGCGAAATTCGTCAGCTGAAGAATAATAATGACCAAAAACCGCTAGTAAAGGAACTTCATTGGATAATTTCTAGGATTTGAGAGGAGAAGAAACTACCGGAGGAGTGGATGGAAGGTGTAGTCTGTCCCATCTACAAAAAGGGCGACCGACTAGGTTGCTGTAATTACCGCGGCATCACGTTGGTCAACACCGCCTACAAGGTGCTCTCCCAGATTTTGTTGCGTCGTCTATCCCCAATAGCAAGAGAATTGGTAGGGCAGTATCAGGCGGGTTTTATGGGTGCCCGTGCTATTACGGATCAAATTTTAACTCTCCGACAAATCCTCCAGAAATGTCGAAAGTACAACGTGCCCACGCATCACATTTTCGTGGATTTCAGGGCAGCATACGATACAGTTGAACGAGAACAGCTATGGCAGATAATGCACGAGTACGGTTTTGCGGACAAATTGACTCGGCTGATCAAAGCTACTCTGGAGCGAGTGATGTGCTACGTGTGCGTTTCGGGGACACTCTCGAGTCCTTTCGAGTCGCGCAGAGGGTTGCATCAAGGGGATGGACTGTCCTGTATGTTATTCAATATCGCTATTGAAGGTGTGATCCGGCGATCAATGCGTCGAAAACTAAATATATGAAATGGCTGCAGTGAATGTTCCCGGAGTATTTGTCGACCTCGACACTTTCGAAATTACTCTAGTGATGTTTTTTTCTGTTTTACTAATCTCTTACTCTGTGAGCTAGATAGTTGTAATCCTTTGCCTTAATTCTAGGTGGTTAATAAAATCAATGACCTTTTAGGATTTGGGTTCTATACCTGATATGGAGTAAGAACGAAACTTCCGAAGAAGTTATGCCTAGATATAGCGAGAGCCCCGCAATTACAGAGCAGAGGCGCTAAACTTTCAAGTTCAGAATTACAAAAACGACAGGTGTCTGTATCATCCGTTGTTCTGTGAATGATGAAGAGTACTGTCCTTAGGAGTCCCCTTATTATGCGCATCTCACTGTTTAACTGTTTAGTCTACAGTCTTGTATTTTCGATGAGATGCATTCTTAACAGCATAATCTAGGTGAGCAGCTAAGTTCGGAATTTTTCGCAGAATTATTACAAAGAGTTTTATTTCATTACTGAAGCCTAGTCTGACATCAATCAGAATAAAGGAAGTAACAGTATGTGTTCTTCATGTAGTAAATGGTCGAATGCTTTTGTGGGGTTTATAATAAGCCCCTCTAGTAAATATCACAACGTGTTACTCAAATCACTACTTACTTAAATAGTCTAGTAACAAGCTGCGATAGCTTGTGAAAGAATGCGTCGCCCTCCAGTGACCAAAGCAAGGGTGGGAGAATTTCTAGTGGACTTGCTTTCATCACCGAAATCGTATCTTCCATCGATGCTGTGATTTTTCTCCTTGTAAGCAGAGCCGCGAAATTTGAAGCAAAGGACGCGTTATCGAAAGCGCCTTCAATATCAAGGAAGACACAAAGTGCCATCTCTTAATATTTGAACGATTTATCAATTAACGCCACAATCCAGTGCAGTGCAGTTTCCGTAGATTTACCGTGTTGATATGCATGTTGATTTCCATGCGACGGAGCGTTCTTTAAAACTCAACTTGAGACGCGTTGACGCCAGACTTATTGATCTGAAAACCTTACATTGTTTTCTTTTTTTTTTATCTCCCTTAGGTATGCCCTTAGGTGTCTACCTACGTTCCGCCAATTCTCCGGAATATGTCTCAAAGTGAAACTGACTCGAAAAATGTTGATAAGCTCGCAATATTTTTCTGTAAAAAAACGTGTAGAATACAATCCGGATCTTGGGTCAAAAGAGCCAAATGCCCATTTGATTGAAGCCTCCGTAAACAAACGGCATGCAGATAAAGCCGAGTCGTTTGGCACATTAGGTAACGACACATTCCAAACCAGCAAAACTTAATTTCATCGATATTTTCATAACACTTGACACTTCTCATTCAAACAAAAGAGGAAAGGAACCAATGGGAATCATGCCAATATTTCTGAACAGCCAATTATGCTATATACAGCCAGGGATTGTCCACTAAGATTTTTAACATTTTTCTCTAATCATCACCAAGCGCGAGGCCCTACAGAAGCGTGAGGCTCTTTTCCACCGTACGGGTTTTTTGGCCTAAACGCCGGCTCTGCATTCAATGGTAGGTCCAATCCATACTCTCTCAGTTGGTACTCAAGTGTTTTTGAAGTTAAACTATTGCCGCACCCTTCTACTAGATAGTGCGCGTGTGTGCGTGTTATAGAATGGTTAAGACTGGAGGATCAAAATTAGATATGACAGAGAGAGTGTGGATTGGTGTCCCACCTGCCATGGAACGACTTAATTTTAGTCTCATATCGAAATTTCACGCTCCTTCACTATTGATGATTGTTTAAGTATCTCGTAAATTAAAGCGATCATTTTCCCCCGGAACCGATGGGATTCCGGCCGCTATTTTTGCGCTGCGCATTAGAATTATCTGAACCACTTTGTTGTATTTCCAACGAGTCCTTTGCACAAGGCAAATTTCATTGTACAATCTTTTATGATTCCCGTTCAAAAGAATGGCGAAGCGTCTGAATGTTAAAAACTACAGAGGTATTACCAGCTTGCTTACAGCTTCCAAGCTTTTTGAAGTTATTGTTATCACAGCAATTCTCAACCGTACCAAAAGATATACAGTAATGTTCCGATTTTGTCAGCCCCATGTTGAATTTTAGGCTGACAAAATGGGGAAACTGACAAAATCGGGAAATTTTTTTCAAAATTCATGACTTAAAACCTATCGAAGATTTCTACTAAAAATTATATTTTGATCCTCAATTGATCAACCGAAAGCTCAACGCAATCTAATTAACCGAGCACAGCACACTGGTCCAAAGTCTGGTCAAAAAACAAGCGTTTTAGAGTTTTGAGCGCTTGGTTTAGGTTTATGGAACCTTTGGAAGAGTTTCTTTAAATTATAAGTTCTATCGTCTAGTGGAAATCAAATTTTCAAATTAATCCTCCTAAAAGTGCATTAAGAATATTATTTTTCTTCAGTTTCAGTATAATACATTGATTTGTTCTGCAAAGTTTTATAGCATATTTTTACAAGAAATTTTGCTGAAAACAGTAACCTTCTATCTCTTCAGCAAAAATAGAAAAATCCTATTTCTGAATCATTAATATCAGCTTTTATATTTTAGCTGTTTTTGTAGTTGTTATATGACTTTTTCATGTTCTACAAAGTTGTACAAATAGTAAAAATACACAACGTTGCTGAATATTGTATACCTCTATCTTTGCTTGTTTAGAAACTGTATAACTTTTAAAATAAAAATACACTGATTTGGACCCCGAATTACTCGCAAAAAAGGCATAAGTTTATTCAAAAACTCTCCTTAGGCCATTAGAATAGTTTCATGTAGATTGAAAAGTTTTATAAATCATGTTTAAAAGCACAGAAGTTAAACTAAATCTGTAGGCTGACAAAATCGGGATAAAATGCTGATAAAATCGGGGGTGAACAAAATCGCGAGTTGACAAAATCGGAACATTATTGTATATCAGACTACCAGCACGGGTTCATTTCTGGCCGATCGGTTTTCATCAACCTACTCGATTTTACCTCCTTTTGCATCCAGCAACTTGATGCACATGTTGACGTAGTTTACACTGACATAAAAGCTGCATTTGTTCCGATCGATCATCGCATCCTTCTACAGAAACGGCATCGTTTGGGAGCCTCGCAGCAACTATTGGCTTGGCTTGATTCAAATTCACGCGATAGAGTCTTACAAGTCAAACTGTTTCATCTGTGTCTACAAATAAGTGTGGCGTTCCTCAAGGGAGTAATATGGGCCCCTTACTGTTAATATTTTTCTTAGACGATGTAGTTAGCCCAAAAGAAAAAAGTAGAAAAACAAAATGGTCGAAAAACTTGACTTTTGGGAATAAAGTTGAAATATACTTGGTTTGCAAAAAAGAATTTAATATAAATCAACTGCTCAAGCTTCGCTGCTAAATGGTTCCTAAGAGCCTGTTCGACTATTAAAATCAGTTTCTAGTGTAAAATAACGTGCGATAAAAGTATCGCCGATTTCGAATGAACCACTTTTTGTTGATTAATGGATTCAATCAAATATTCAATTAATGTGCCACTTACTAAATTCAAAAAGGAAGAACATAATGACTCAGCAAGTGAAAGCGGCATGCACAAATTTCTTTTACCATTGTATTAGCTTCACCCGTTCCGATTTTGGGTCAAAACCCGCTAACAACCGTCTAGCTCCATTGCACAGCAAATCCCTACCAGTTTTTATTGATCGTTTTTCCGTCGCGGAAGACCCGCAGTTTTATTTTCTCACAATCAGAAAGAAGACTACCACCGACGTAGTGTTGGTGTGAAAAAACCACATGACACAGTACGGTTCATTCACAAATCCGTAGGAGGTGGCCTGCCTGCCAGGCTGGTTATGTAACGTCGCAGCTACTAGCACTGTACGGATTGCGAGATTATTATCGGAAAAGTGCTCCCCAACCCCCTTCCGGGCGTGTTGTCGTGCGGATGTATGCGGTTAGTTGGGGGGCATATTTTGGAGAATTTCACCACGCTTTTGGCCCCAACTTACAAATACTACGGCAGGCAATCGGAATGGTTTATTCCGAGCATAGATGGCATGGCAGAGAGCGACACATGGAGCAAGAATTTTCCAAGAGTGAGAACATTCCAGAGGGGAGCCTCGGAATCAGGTATAAGTTGTTAAATTACTAGCCGCCATTTTGTTTTTTCCTGGTTAATTTTCAAGCAAACTTTTATTTTTTGTGTAAAATAGTTATTGAACAAACCTCGTGACTTTTGTTGTTTATTTTGTATCTTAATTACCAGAAAAATAAATTAATTGATGCAAGAGAAAGTAATCATTGTTCTATTTCTAAGGGAATGGTCCTTAGCACGAAATAGAGGGGGTTGTCTATTTAATCGAATTATCTATCTTGTGTCTGCTCCCTTCGCAGATAGGCGTGCGACAAAGACAAATTGCGGCGAAAATTGAATCAACTCTAATTACATAATTGACTCGTTGTCGTTTATTGGATAGAGCAAAACGACCTCTTTCGTTCGCCACAGCGGATCCGGAAACTCCTGAACGCGTTTTTCAAATTGCAGGCAAAAGGAAATTGTAACAGTAGGAGACTATGCTGGACAAAATTGTACCTACCTGTATCGGGAATAGATACGCTGGTCAACCGGTTGGAGAGGAATCCACGGATATTGGTTACGACCTTTTGGGGTGAACTGGTAGCCCCAAAAAGTGAGCTGCCTAACTTCGAGAACAGGGCGGAAGATTCACCCCCTTCGTTCGCCTCCGATGAGGACGCCACTGTCTCTGATTTAGTAAGGGCTTGCCCTTTTCAAATCAGGGTTAAATCCACGGGTGTCAGCAAAAATTCAAAATCACTTTTCGCCCACACTATCCACACTCTGCAATTTCTTTCAATCGATTTTGACTAATGCTAAACTTTTCGCTTTTTGCCGTAAATGGTTGTCGACAAACCAAATTCTTCACACTTTACACACTTTCACCAAAGCAGGGCACTCAACGGAAAATTAAAAAATCGTTCGTTAAAAATTGCACGCAGATGACGAGTAAAATCGCTGGATCAAATAATCAAGAACTTTAGCGGATGAAAATCTTCAAATTGCTTCACTTTTTCCACCCAGCCTTGTCTGGCCTAGTGGTGGTATGGGTGAGGAAAAAATCCTCAGTTGACGCTGCAGCAGCACGACGACGAGAGGACCTTTCGACCTGGCCGTAGCGAACGTGAAAACATTCTAGCCAGGTGCTCGGAATTCTTGAGCTCACGAACCTCCAAAATTGAAACACGGGAGAATCTACTCTCTGCAGGAGCCAGGGAGAGATTGTTATCCTTTCGAATTCACCACGGACGTTGCTTTCCACTCGTTTATCTTCCTTACAAACCATCCGACGTGCCGGAGTGGTACGCATGCCCAGTACCCGTCCGCGGCATGATTGGTTCTTCTCCACATGACGTCATAGTATCGACAAACCCATTAAAAATAAATGACCATCAAAGAAACCCGTTCCAGTGTTTCGGTATGCCTTCTCATCGAATCCTTGCATCCATTGAGCTAGAAAAGATACCGTCTGTAAGCTAAAATTAACATTCAATTGCATATGTGATTTCCGAAGGAAATCAGAATTTTCCCAAAGTACGAAGTTCTCCCACCGCCGGACCCAAAACGTAGTGAGAAAGAGAGCCCCATCCCCAAAAGGGGAGACCAAGACTCAAAAATGGCGTTCGTTTTTCGCATACCATCACATCCAAGCAAATGTTTCCGTAATGGACGATTCCCTGGGGGAGAATTTGCCCGTTCCGTTTCGTCCCATACCCGTCCTCGTCTTCTCCAGTGAATGTAAAAATAAAACAACTTTTCGTGCAGGGATTTGAAGTTATACGTAAAGTCTTTTTGAATATAAATTGTTTTTCTTTTTTTTGTGTACGGCTACAGCCGGTCTGAGGTATTTGATGTGACCTATCGTCAGTACGGCTAAATTGAGTTTCTCGTTTCAAGTAGACATTAAAAATGGCACAAACTTACCGCACTTTGAGTGATTAAATGATCTCATGAAATGTTTTGTATATAATTATCGATTGTTTCCGCTTGATCGATAGAGGTAGGAAGAACGAAAGTTGTTCTTGGTTCAGATGTTTCCAGGAACAGATTTTTTGAGATATGTTTCGGAAGTCAGATTTCTTTTAAGTAAATGCCCAACACTTGATTTTAGTGTGTTTGCTATAAATTTTTCGAAAATGCGTCACGCAAGAATTTGCATTTATAAGAGCATATAACTATGTGGAGTTTATAATGCCATAGCAGGTATGTCTGAAGGATAAAGACCACATTATATTATTTAAATATGTAATTTCTCGCCAGATTTGCAGATCGCAGTTTGCATATTTTTTTAGCAAAACATATTTTAGATATTCTGTATTGTACCTTATATGTTACTTAATTGCATTCGATCTAATTAAAAGTTATTAGGTTGAGCATTCTCGCAGAATCTGGAATACGAGTTGAAGAAAAAGTTTTCTGTTTTATTCTGCTACATTACCAAAAACCTACACAATATTCACATTGTAAATAATTCCAAAATGTCACTACATTATAATAACACTTTAACTACAGTCGTTCCACAATTATCGGCCACTTTACAAACTGTCGCTCTATCAAATAAATTAACATCCACTTTAAAACAAACCATTTGTCAGAAAAATCATATATTCAGATTATCGTATATCTGATTTATTATTTTAAACATATTTTAGCGTCATGAAATTGCATAAATTACGGAAAATGTGCTGGTCTAGCTAAAACCACAATTATGGGCCAAAATTCTCACTGCTAACAATTATGGGTCAATTTGGTGCATATTTTACTAGTCACGCAGAAATAATACGTCTAAAACGATGCAAGAACACACGGTTTGGGATTATTTTGGTTTTTCCCTTCTATTGTCATTCCTAATTCGATTTCGGGGCGATTATGGTCTAAGTTCAACTATATCTTATATTGCATAACTTTGCTTACTTGAAATCGCTGTTATTAGATGAACGCCATTATTTTCTTCATTGTTGAACCTTAAAATTCGCCTGAGGGATGGGAAAATATGATGAATTGGACAAAACTACTTTCAAAATGATACAGGATGGACCTGTATTTGTCAATATTACCATATTAGGAGAGTTTTGCAGTGCGTTGCTTCCTGAAACCCAAATAAAACAAAGAGAAATCAGGTTTTATCGTTCATTCGAAAGAACAATATTTAAGATTTTTTTCAAATCTGGCGAAGTAAATTTAAAAACTTCTTCTACTGTTAAAATTGAGCTAAAATCGGGTTTTTCCTTTTTTTGGGGGAGTTTGTTTGTATCGCTGAACCGTTGAAAATGGTATGCGATATTTCTTTGCTATTTTACGAATTTTGCCGGTTTTTGCGTGGTTTTTCAATAGTACGGACTACATCGTGTTAAACTTGTTACTTTCTAAGAAAATATTTCCATTAACTAGCATTAAAATAGTTAAAATTTTCGGCTGCAGTAGCAATGGTGATCTGCAGAAAGTGTGACCCATAATTGTATAAAACTTGAAAAATCATGGCACAATTACGAGTCACTTTTGTTTTCCTTCCAATTTCCATAAAACTTATATAAAACATGAATTTTTCTCATGAAGAATACAAATTCTACCTTTGTTTTCATACGAACATCATTTTCAGATGCAATTCTTTTTAACTTGCATTTACGAGGCTTACGAATTCACTAGCCGCACCTTTCGATGTTTACAATTTGAGCGATAGTTTGACAGCTGGATTGTGCACTATAACGAAAAAATTCAAAACATATTTTATTCGGCATTCAGGCTTACAATAGACTTGTTTAATAGTGCAAAATGAATTTATCTACTATTAAAAATTCATTTTTGCAATCAATAAGGAATATTAACACATTCCAGCGTTATGGGACACAATTAGCACCCATTGTTACCCTGTGAATCGCTTCCTGTTTCACCAATTTTTTGGCAAATACCTTGTAAATTAATTGTTTAAAGAGTACTTTATGTTCTACTAGAATGCCAGGGATTTGATAAGACAGGAACCGATCTGCATGGTAGGGATAGTGTCCCGTAACGCTGGAATGTGTCTATTATAACGAAAATACGCAGTTAAAGTCACAAGTGACTAATAAGTGTGTGTGACCCATGATTGTGGATTGACTGTATATCATAGCTGTTCTAATTATCCACTAAACCAAATGAATCGTTTGTTTGAGAAACCCCACAAGTCCACTCGATACTATTGTCGGAAAACAACAAAAAACTGATTTTCTCCAAATTTTGAACCAATCCTTATATTTTTTAGTATGAGGTTCTATGATAATATCTAAAATATATTATGTAGACTTATCTTTTTATCAAAATAATGATTCTAGCTAAAATTACAAGGTTTTAAAGTTGATGGATATTTGGGGTTTCTCAAACAAACGAGAAATTGACGGTGCACTTGAGTAGTTTTAGGTCATTTTTATTCAAACTTGTGATCCATCCATGTTCACAGTATGTAATTTGCTACCATATATCACTGGGGATGTAAATTTAGTACGTACCGCTAAGAAGAAGAAGAGGGGAGGGGTGCTAAATATTATTTATTAAAAATTTTGAAGAGAAATAATACAAGTTTTAGAAAAAGTTTTGTACTTTTTTAATCGAAATTTTTATCATAGAATTGCATAAATGGACCAGAGTAAAACGAATTCACATCGAATAGAATACCTTGATACTTTGCTAGTAGTAATTAAAGATATTATAACCAGAAAATAAACATTTTAAATCTTCCATATTCAACCGTACTATGATTATGGAGCAGCACTGAGAATAGGGGCCTGTTCTCAAATTACGTTATACCAAAAAGAAATGGAGATACGTGAACAACACCTTAATTATTTCGAACGGATAAACTATTGATTTTACAGTTACTCGGGAGTGCTCGACGGATTACTCACATTAGGAAAAGCAACGAGTTAACAAAAAAAGATAAATAGAAGATTGAACCTTTTATTTATATATTGTACTATTATTAACATTGTATAGTAAATGGTTGGTTACTGCTTATGTGAGAAACGCATGGATAGTTTAGTCTGTCGATTTCCGGAACGAGATTGCTACAGTTTTTACTGTATCTAGATTACAAGAATGGTTTATTTACGTTTAGGGTAACCAACCTATTTTGGACCCCATCAGCAGCTGTACATAATTTGGACACTTCCATTTGATTTTGCTGTAAGTGTCCAAATTATGTACAGCTGTTGAGGGGGTCCAAAATACGTTGGTTACCCTATCTTGTCGACCAACTAATCCAAGCTTATCTGCATTTGCAATCAGCTGTCATTTTTTTAGCTAAAACATCCTTTTATTTTCGATTTTATACGCCGTTCTTTTACGTTTAATGACTTTCGTCTTGTATTCTGTAGTCCGCACTATGATTCTTTTTTTTTGGCTGTGTCCAAGTCGTAATTTTTCGATTCCGAAGACATTTTTATACTATTGAATTGTGTTGCGAATACTACTTACAACATTGCACGTAAATATTGAATGATAATTTTGTACCTATCGCAGCGCCGCTCTAGGTGATTATCGGAAACATGGATATTTGGGGTTTCTCAAACAAACGGATATTTGCAACCCCAATTAAAAGGTGTTCGTGGAACTAACTTTGTCTGGAATTTTGAGGGAAGCTGTAGATATCCTCAAAGATTCGAAAAATGTTAAAAAGTCTATTTTCGTAAAAATGGTGTTTGTGGGGTTTCTCAAACAAACGATTCAAATATTCTACAGATCCGTATTTCAGCTATTACTTACAGCCTTATTCATAAAAGCACTGAATGCAAAGTTATTATGCAGAATTGATTTTGAAGTGTTCTTTCTAAATACACTGAAATCGCTTTTTACGCGGTTAGTTTTTTACTTGACTGTTTTTACGCGAATTTCGGAATTTACGCGGTTTTTTACGCGATATTCGGAAGTTACGTGGATGTGCTCAAAACGTCTAATTTTTCGCGTAGTGTTGAAATCCACAGTTTTTTACGCGAAATTTCGGTTTTTTTCACGCGAACTTCGAAATTTACGCGTTTTTTTTACGCGAATTTCGGAACTTACGCGGTTTTTTACGCGTAAGTAACTACTATAGTCAGCAAAGTTTCCATTGGCGCACAGTGAGACCATTCTGAAAAAAGGCGGTCAAAAGTCTTTTCTCGCTTTTTCTGATGTTTTTGAGCTTAGGTGTCTTCGGAAAAGTTTCTTAAAAAAGTATTCTGCATCTGTTAACATTTTCATACAATTAAATATTAAGGGGATAACAAAGGGGGCATCCATAAAGTACGTCACGCTTATAGGGGGGAGGGGAGTTGACCTAATTGTGACGATTTGTGACGTAGGGGGGAGGGGGGGTATGAAGTTATGTGACGTCACATGAAACAAAATCAAATGGAAAATTTATTCGGGAAATTATATTTAGCCTTCATTTCAAGATACAACTATTGAAGGTTACTATAAAATCAACGTACTGATGGATTATAAAACAAATAGTTAAATTTTTTGAATGAAAACTTTTTTTAACATATATGTGTGAACAGGACTCATTTATTCTATGTAGTATGAACTCTCCATTAATGCTTTACAGAATATGCAGTACGCCGCTGAAGAGCTGCTTGAGTACCGTTTTGCCTAAAAGATTTTTGCAATAGCATTTTGAATAGCAGTCGCACAAACTCCTGAAGGGTTACGGGATGCTACCAGAGACCCATGGTAATGTTTTCCCTTGATATTCGTGCTGAACTCAGTCGATGAACAAAAACTCATACCGAAGTTCCACGGCTGCTTTTAAGGTTTTTCGGTATAATTTATACTGCCTCTCACTCACAAGCTCTCTAAAGGATATAGTTTATGCCACTTGCGGATTAAATTTCGCATCTAAGGTAGTGTTGAATGATTGCACGATTGAATGAATACACAAAATGACAAAATCCGTCAGAAAAGTTCTTCCAAGGCGTGTTGCTGCAAGACGTCAGAAGGAAGTCCTGATTCTATCAAATAGGTCAGATGAATTTGAGTGGATGGATGTAAAGGGCGTGGATATGCGCGAAACATTAATCGACGACACATCAGCGATCCTCAAAATCCGACTTATAAGCTCGAAAATTTCCCTTTTTCTATTTGCTGAAATTCATTTGATAGCTCTAAATAAAAAGGTTGGAATGAATATTTAATTTTTTTTTGTTGTGAATGGGGAGGGGGGAGGGTCGCCGTGACGTGACGTACTTTCTCAGGGGGGGGGGTCACGAATGTGTGACGAAATGTGACAAGGGGGGGGGAGGGGGGGGTCGATTTTGGTCAAAATTTGCGTGACGTACTAAATGGATGTCGCCAAATGTGAAAAATCAACTTTTTATAGGAACTAGATAGCATGTTCATGTGGTTAGCATAGTTGCAGAACTTTGAATTTCATGAAACTTTGTGGAAGATACTAAGTATCTGCATCATATGGTTTGCGAGATATAATTAACTTTCTGTCGTGACCCGCTTAAAATCAGTTTATTAAACTTTTTGTACACAAAACCTCATCTAACAGGTTTGACATATTCTACAAACTTTTTGACACTATCAAAATACGTAACTTTCCAGAAGGTGTAAATATCGTATGTTGCTTTATTTGCTTTAAAAATTGATTTGAAACGTAAATTTTTACGAGTATTTTTTTCCGTAAATAGGCTCCTACTGGCAGCTAAAGTTAGCATCGCTCAAACCGCCATAGAATATAGTATAAGTGTGCCAAAAATGACGATCCTTGGACTAAACCATCGAAAATCGAAAAACCAAGCCTTCTTGGTGACGGTGACAAAATATATTATTTTTGACGAAATGGCGGCTTATTAAACATAAAAAATCGATTTTTGGCATAAACGTTGCTCTTAAATTGCCCATAAAATAAGAAATATTATTCGGTGAGGAAAAGCCTTCGATCTGTAGAATATATCCTTAGAACACTTGTGTCAAAATTTGAAGTGATTCAGTTCAGCCGTTTTCGAGAAATCTTACTCACCGACTTTGAAAACACGGTTTTGAGAAACACGCGTTCAAAGTATCGCGTTCCTTCTTCAATTGCTCTGACAAGTCTTTACAAATATGCGTATAACTTCGTTAATATTTGCCGGAATGGCATGAAATTTTCTGTGTGCATATATATACACTACAATCATGAAATTAACAGAAAATCGATTGTTCGAAAATTCTAACTTTATTTAACCCGTACATTAGAATGTGGGCGCGTGCACCAGCCTGGGCAAGCCAGTAAAAGTTGCACATACCGGTGCACTTTACTTTTTTGGACGTATTAAAAAACAAAAGAGTTTGTATCACCCGAATAGTGTACGAAGACGCGTTATATTTTATTGATAAACTTCTCTAAAGGCACCATCAACACTGAACGTGTTTTTGTGGATTTAGGAGAGAATCAGCCAAAATCGACCGTTGGCGGTACGAAATCGATGAAATTCAATTCACCTGATGTATTTCAAATAAATTGGTGCTAGGTATTCGAGTTTATTCCCCGGCCTTTAAGTTAGTTTTAATCGCTTTAATAAGGTGGATGGGATTTGATGCTTCTGATGTTTTGATTTGCTATTTGAGTTCATTTCACGGGCGGAAAATGAGTTTTTATACTGTTAAATTAGTGTTTATCATGATTTTTTAAGATAATAGTATTTTTTGAAACGATGGTTCTACAACCTCTAAGGTCAGATGCCGTATAGAGGGGTTAATTGATGGTGTTTTTAACTGTCGCCCCTGCCTGTGAAGCAAGGTTATCGCGAAGAAAATATATGGTGAAATTGACCTGTAACTTTTAGTTAATTTTCACTATTTATGGATTGAAAAATAAAATTATAATGAAAACCACATAATTGCTATAGATGTAGCAATTGAATCGATATGAATCGATCGGCATTCAAACCATCAAAATCCATTCTAAATTGGCAGTGGCTTTACCGTTGAAAACCCAGGTAACCGCTAAGCACTGAATTAAGCTTGAAACCTGCTCTATATTTGCAAGTTGCATGCTGCCAGATATAATTCAGCATTGTCAATGCATAGCAGCTTTAAAATGGCATTCTCAATGCTGAATTAAAATTCACTTGAAGCAGTATGAAAAGCTGATTAGATGCTCTAAGCGAGCTTTATTGCCGTTACCGGCATCAAAAGAGATTTTGAACACTGCTCACGCTTGCAGGAAATCTACTTACGAACGTACGTGTGATAAAAGAAAAAATGCTTCCCTCTCTTTTTGTCTTACGAAAATCCTGCACCGCCGATAGAATAGACATCAACACGAATCTATATGGCATATGCATACGGATAATATGCAAAAAATATTTCCATAGGTACATGTATGCCATCACATAAAAAGAAAATAAAAGGTAGGTGATTCTCCCAAAGCGCAACTTATGGAAGAAACCTGGGAGGAAATGTGAAAAATAAAATCTTTCCCTCCATTCCACCTTGATAAGCAAATCAAACATACGAGTTAAGAATTTCGGTAATTTAAGTAGAGCTATTGGCAGCTGACTCGCAACTACCATTTACATATCAACTGGTAAAGGCGTTGCCCTACTCCTCCAAGCCACGTAATCAACAGATTTGGCTGGCGGTTCAATTCTAACCGAAGAAGAAAAATAACAAAAAAAATCAGAGGGGTTGTGTACAAGTCACGACCGCATATATAGGTGACGCAGGACTACGTAAGTTAGAGTCAGTAGGACTATGCTAGTTAGAGTCAGTAGGATTGTTGCACTGGCCCCGTAATTTTCCTGTACTCTAACAGCCGGCTGCGAAGTCTGTCGATAAAGAAGGGTAATGTCTAAAGACGGTATAAACCCATGGCTTTGCTTTTTTAGGACTACGTAAGTCTCTTTGTAGTGATAGTAGCATGTATTCATGCTTGTAATCATTCGATTCTTCGTGTATACATACTATGTGCAACATATATACATGCTACATGCGTTGTATGTAACGTTTATCAAAGTAGTAACATTGCATACATTCAAATCTCAAAAGATTGTGCATTTGAAAACAATTTAACAAAATCAAGAACACAAACTATTATTTTCCTGCTACTTTACTGAAAATAAAGATTGTTTTTATTATCCATGGTTTCCCACGTTGAAGGGATTTTACCAATTCAATCCTATTTTATCAACAGCACATCTTTCCACTACACTTCTAATGAAACGGCAAGCATGCGTATTCATACAGAGCCGTATTATAACCGAACACTACAGCTGTAGCACATTTTTCCAACACAGATATCAAATTCGCCGAGGTTTAATCGTCACGCAGTAAAAAATTTGTGATCTGTTGGGACAACGAACTTGTGTCATTTTTTCTGGCACACTTCACTAACACAGACATCAGATTGGACTAGGTTTAATCGCGTTTATTAGAAATCTGTTGGCACGAGGGGGCTTTGTCACTCTCTCTGGCGTACTTCCCAAGCAAGGACATCAAAATGGTCTAGGTTGAAGTTGAACCGCGGTGTTAAGAAATCTTGTTGAAATGAGGGAACTTTGTCACTTGTTTTGGCTTACTTCCCAAGCACAGATATCAAATTGGTATAGGTTTAGATCATCGTTAAGAACCTTCCAACCAATCACGAAGCGAGAATTCTGGTAAAACATAGGTTCATTATTTTCAATTTTTCAATAGTTCAACATCAAGAATCCATACTTTTCTTCATTTGGGTCAATTCTTAGAAGATTTACCGATCGATTGGTGTAAGAATATTGAGAATCGATCGGAAAACCGCTGAGCTATTAGCGCTCAAAACCTTTCATATTTCGTGACGCTCGCATTTTTCGACTTTTTGGAATGACACCCTATCTCAAAACTTGCCGTAAGACGTAGTCCTACGTCAAAAACAATCTTGTGAAACGTCAACAAAGTATTAAGGGGTTAACAGAGAGGGAAGATAAAAAAGGATGTATATATTTTTCGCATTTTTTATGTTTGACGTTTTACCGTTACACAACAGGCGTTACGTTTTATGACATTTGTAAATCTCCAAGTACTAATGTAGCCGGATATTTCGCCAAAACCGGCTTTCTATTAGCTTTTTATAGGTATACTAGCTGACCCGACAAACTTCGTATTGCCACAAATTAACCTGTGTTGTACATAAATCATGAATCTCGGATGATCTTTGTCACAATCTCGAGTTTTGCAAGCCCCCCAGTGGGCGGCGCTTCCGACGGCGGGTCACCGGCAACACTCGCGACCGTCTCGTCCTGAATGATCTAGTGTTACTATAGATAGTTTTTGTGGTCTTGTATTGACTAATGTTTTATGGAAGAGTCTCGAATTTCTCGTTCGATTAGTTTTTGAGTTTCGCAAAAATTTCTGTTTTATTTGTATGAGAGTCCATATCCCCCTACCACAGGGGTGAGAGGTCTCTAACTATCGTAAAATAAATTCAAGACTCCAAAATCTCCCACATGCCAAATTTGGTTCCATTTGCTTGATTAGTTCTCGAGTTATGAGGAAATTTGTTTTTCATTTGTATAGAAGCCCCCCCCCCCTTAAAGTGGGAAAATCCATAGAAAATATACCATAGAAAATATTCTTGCCTACAAAAACACCCACATGATAAATTTGGTTCCATTTGCTTGATTAGTTCTAGAGTTATGAGGAAATTTGTATTTCGTTTGTATGAGAGCCCCCCCCCCCTCTTAAAAAGGTAAGGGGTCCTAATTCATCATAGAAAAAATGGTTGCCTCCAAAAACAGCCACATGCCAAATTTGGTTCTATTTGCTTGATTAGTTCTCGAGTTATGAGGAAATTTGAATTTCATTTGTATAGGAGCCCCCCCTCCTAAAGTGGGTAGGGGACCCAATTCATCATAGGAAAAATTTTTGTCTCCAAAAACACCCACGTGCCAAATTTGGTTCCATTTGCTTGATTAGTTCTCGAGTTATGAGGAAATTTGTATTTCGTTTGTATAGGGGCCCCCCTCTTAAATTTGGGAGGGGTCCTAATTCACCATAGAAAATATTCTTGCTCTCGAAAACTTTCACATGCCAAATTTGGTTTCATTTGCTTGATTAACTCTCGAGTTATGAGGAAATTTGAATTTCATTTCTATAGGAGCCCCCCCTCTTAAAGTGAGGAGGGGTCCCAGTTCATCATAGAAAAAAATTTTGTCTCCAAAAACACCCACGTGTCAAATTTGGTTCCATTTGCTTGATTAGTTCTCGAGTTATGAGGAAATTTGTATTTCGTTTGTATAGGAGCCCCCCCCCCCCCTCTTAAACTGGGGAGGGGTTCTAATTCACCATAGAAAATATTCATGCCCTAGAAAACTTTCACATGCCAAATTTGGTTCCATTTGCTTGATTAATTCTCGAGTTATGAGGAAATTTGCATTTCATTTGTATAGGAGCCCCCCTTCCTAAAGAAGGGAGGGGTCCCAATTCATCATAGAAAAAAAATTTGTCTCCAAAAACACCCACGTGCCAAATTTGGTTCCATTTGCTTGATTAGTTCTCGAGTTATGAGGAAATTTGTATTTCGTTTGTATAGGAGCCCCCCCCCCCCCTCTTAAAGTGGGGAGGGGTTCTAATTCACCATAGAAAATATTCATGCCCTCGAAAACTTTCACATGCCAAATTTGGTTCCATTCGCTTGATTAATTCTCGAGTTATGAGGAAATTTGCATTTCATTTGTATAGGAGCCCCCCTTCCTAAAGTGGGGAGGGGTCCCAATTCATCATAGAAAAAATTTTTGTCTCCAAAAACACCCAAATGCCAAATTTGGTTCCATTTGCTTAATTACTTCTCGAGTTATGAGGAAAATTGTGTTTCTTTAGTACAGGAGCCCCCCCCCCTCTTAAAGTGGGGAGGGGTCCTAATTTACTATAGAAAATATTCTTGCCCACGAAAACCTTCGCATGCCAAATTTGGTTCCATTCGCTTGATTAGTTCTCGAGTTATGAGGAAATTTGTATGGAAGCCCCCCCTTTTAAAGAGGAGAGGAATTATAATTCCCCTTATAAAGAGGGGAGGGGTCTCAATTTACCATAGAATAAATTCTTGTCACCAAAAACACCCACATGCCAAATTTTGTTGTATTTGCTTGATTAGTTGTCGAGTTATGCAGAAATTTGTGTTTCATTTGTATGGGAGCCCCCCCCTCTTAGTGGGGGGAGGGGTTTCTAACCATCACTAAAACCTTTCCTGGCCCCAAAAAACCTCTACATGCATATTTTCATGCCGATTGGTTCAGTAGTTTTCGATTCTATAAGGAACATACGGACAGATAGACAGACAGACAGACAGACAGACAGACAGAAATCCTTCTTTATAGGTATAGAAGATTGAACTATGCTGCACGATATGGCGTGCACCATAGGCTAATAAAAAACTAAATTTCTGCTGCTTTAAGTGCTCACTGGTTACTTGGGAATCTTTCATATTTTCGTGACGGTAACTAGAATCTAAATTATTCAAGGACACCCTTCGGTAAAATGTAGTCTAAGGTCAAAATTCAGACAGCATTTTATCATTTTCGATGTACATCCGAAAACAGATACTGATGAAGCCTGAAAGTCGTAGCAGAAATACGTATCTGTCGGGAATAAATATAAATAGTAGAATTTAATTTGCAAAAAGTTTTCTTCTTTTCCCTAATTTCAGATTGTAGCTTCCGTTTTAACTTACCCCGTATTCCAGCTTGCCCCGGTGTACTTTATAGAGTTTCAATACATATTTTTCGCGTAAATTTTCAAAAGGATCTAAGTCGTTTATGTTCCCGGTATAAATCTGGCGATCGTCGCAATGTGAGAAATTACCGTGGAATCACTAGTCTCTCTGTATCATCAAAATTGTTTGATGAAATAAATATTGAAATAGTAGTGAGTGGTGTAATATACTGTTGGATTTCGATTTTGGCATGGTTCGATTTTGGCATGCCTCGATTTTGGCAACAAAAGTATCCGTTTTTCGCAACACAAGATATTTTTCTTCCAAAAATATGCTTAAATATCAATCAATTTCCGCATACATGCTTTAAATCACGAAGAATTGATGCCCTGAGTATGTTTATGAAAAAAAGTTATGTGGTTTCGAACAATAATATTTTTATTGTCGTAGGACTACGTCTTACCGCAGGGTGTCAATGACTTATTTGCTCCGGACGGATAGCTCTTGTCGGACTTTTTAAATATAAAATGGTTGCAATCGGTGATTAATGATATTTAGTCCACTTCTAAAGCATTTACATTACATTTTTTCATATCGAAAAAGGGTCTCGATTTTGGCACGGTTTCGATTTTGGCAACATAGGCGACACGCATTTGTTGCCAAATTCGAAATCCTACTGTATGTGATCCTACACTAAGAACAACGGCATTTCAATGACTCAGCACGGTTTCATGCCCGATAGGTCTGTCTGCACAAATGGTTGAATGGTTGAACTCATCATACCTCAGTGGTAGAGTGCTTCGTGTAAAACTTGAATCCAACGTTTCATCGGTGTTTCCTAATAAATCTGAAGTTCCCCAAGGCAGCAATTTTGAACCACTGCTTTTCTTACTGTTCGACGAAATTGCGTTACTGTTGGGTACTGGATGTAGGTAAGTGTATGCCGAGGACCTGAAACTATTCGTTTCGATAGGAAATATAGATGACTACCACCGCCTGCCACCGCAAAATTATCTAGGCTTTACATTGCACAATTCTGCCTATAGACTGAGGCCTATAGGCCTTATAGACTGAGACCGTTAGCAGAGCTCTTCGTCGGCGACGGGTTGCACCATGATGTTTACCGTCATTTGCTAGACAAGTTCCGGGAGTACAACTTGCAGATTCATCATCTGTTTGTGAGCTTTAGGGCGGCGTACGACTCAGTCATACGAAATGAATAGTGGCAGATAACCAAAACATGAAATGAAAGAAAAGAGAAAACTTTTTCCAAATTAAATTCCGCTATTATTATTATCGACTATCGATAATGTACTGTCGTGAAGTAAGTAAGATAACACGGATCTGTTGTCTTTTAGTTTTCTATCCTTCTACCGTAAACTACCGTAAAGTTACAAACAATGGTCAGAGGGCACGCGTTAAGCGTAAGCTGTCTTACTAAGGTTTTTGATTTAATCTAATAGGATACGGCACTAATTCGTCAACCTATTTCTATTTATTGTTCATCGTCTGTACTCGACAACCTTGCTAGGGGGGAAACTATTACTAATTCTTATTAATAAACACTTCTGTGTTCTGTGTGTTACGATCACATTAGTCTGTGGTGGTGATAAATTGGTGCTTGGGATTCAGGTAACACGAAAACAGAGTAAGCCCAATAACTAGAAGCATGCCGAAAATAAAATCCAATGCCCTACTTCGGTAGAGGGATCGGAATTGGGACCTGTTCGGAATCACCTGCCTTCATATGGGAAAACACATTGAGATCACAATGAATTTGGAAGAACTTTGCGTGGTTGTTTCACTGCTCTTATGCTGGTCTTGTGATAATCAACTATCTGCTGAGATTTCATCATGATCTTGAAAGCGAAACGATATTAAATATTGGAATGGATAGCAAATCAATTAGGTTTGTCCCCGTGAATATAAACAGCAAAGATTCACTTAACTTGAGCAGAACCAATGCTTGTAACTATTTCAGTGGAACAAATAGCTCCATTAATTATTCATAAACGTGTTTGCTGCAGCTCTACATATGGACAGTCATCACGCCGCTCCTGTCTGAACTAAAGTCAGATATTTTGGAAACCTAAAGAAGAAGAACTAATCATTTCTGGAAAGTTGCTCTACTTCCCTGTTATTTCAGAACGGCGATGGAACAAGACAACTTTCGTACGGCATACGACACTATATACCACTTAACCGTAGGTCCCCTTCACTCTTGTTTGCTCGGCTGTCGTTTTCGTTGGACACGAGAAGAAGGGTTGTTGCAGCTCTGGGTTGAAAAATCGATTTTCCTATATGATGATACATAAATACAGCAGCAGAAAAATTGCATCAGCCTCTAGGCAGGTTTTATCATTCAACCGTGAGGACTAAAATCAATATATGTTCCCAATTATTCAAACCGCCACTGTACTCATCCGGTCGATCGCGGCAAACTGTTTCAGAATTTGTGACATTCAAAATAGCTCAAGCAGATTCTGCCTAATTTTAAATTCAGAAACTCCTTTTGGGCATGTTTCGGTAACAAGATTTCCAACATACTAGTGTATTACCGTGTTTTATATTCGCATGTTGGAAAAACAAAATCAGATGCTTTCAGTTGATGCAACGAAACGTCCATCTAGTTGAAGAACTAGTCACGGATGTTTCTATTGGTGGCACTTCTTTTTTACGACAGGCATGGAGCATCCTCCAAACGTGAGGGATCCCATGGCACGAACCTTTCAGCGTCAGATATTCGCGCGAATTCTTATATATGTGGAAATTTTTACAAAAAGAAAAAAAATGTTAGCACACAAAAAAATAAACAGTTGGAACTGCATCGTGCTTTGATTTTTGATGCAACCGCGTCACGAGAGTGTGCCACCATAAATCGTGCCAACAGCGAGATGGAAACGGAGGCAATCATAAGTCTTCAACAGTTCATGTTTCCCAATACCACACCGCCCGGTTCGGTTGGGATCGTGTCAACCGAGAAGCGACTAATTGAAGTTTACAAGCTAATTGAATCTAATCTGCAGGCATCTTTCAACGTCCCACAAAACAGCGTAAACGTGGCACCTAAACGTGATGCCGCCGTAAGATGAAGAGCAGACCTATCAGAATTGTGAGGAGCGCTTTAAGAATGATCAAATTATAACTTTCGATATAGTTGCATCATTCGCTCGGTGGCCACTACGGGGACCGACAGTGCAGTTGTGTGGAGAATGATTCGCCACAATCGCGAATCGTTAACTCGTAAGTGCCAAGAAGGATTAACGAGCTATTCATAGCACGCGATTCAACGTGATTCGTGATGGTCGTCAAGGTTTTGATCCTAAAAGTAGCACCATTCGAAGGGACAGGTTTCATTAATGTGGATTAGATTTTCAGGGTAAAATAGCTCGATCACCAAGCATAAATATTAAAATTGTTGATTGACATAACCAGACAGTGTAATTTGTGGTATAGGCAGTTATAGTTATCGATTTTGAAATGCAATAGTCATATGTAGGACGCCTATTAAGGGACAATCGTGTAATTTTCCGATAAATCATTAAATGCAATTATGAACAATTAAACTAATTGTAGTTAAGTAGGCTACCGTTTTATTAACACTACATTGATTCTTCAACAAAGAAGTCACGACTTCTGTTACCAGGATGATTCTGTTAACTTTTATATTTTTTTTATATCAATTGGAACCGCTGAGCATATTCGCTTATTCAAATGAACACGCAAGGTTGCTGCTACCACTACAAAATCTGAAGACCAAAAAGCGATGAGTGCTCAATATTTCAATCGCCAGATTCACGACGACGGGTCACCTCAGCCATCATGTCGCCAAGTCACTCAAGCAACCAAGGACCACAGCGCTTGTTATAAATTTCTGCATATCGTCCATATTAGGATACTCGAGGGCGACACCTTCAGGCGTCACGCATATTAATGAGAGTAGAAATTAGGATGTACGGAAAACGTTTCCTAATAGTCGTAGCTAGTATGCTAAACGGGCTAGGAATCGAAGCACATGGTTTTTATCCAAGCTTCCGTTTAGAGCTAAAATGTGCTAGCTCAACGGGACACTTTGTGATATGCTGGAACATCGAAACCGGCCAAATATAGGACCCTGAACCTTTCGGTTCAACTGTTGGGCCACCGCAGAACGACGACGATTTCAAAGCAGAAGACCTGGTGAAGGTCGTCGTTCGTTTCAAACGCTCACTTTAGCACTTCGCACGTTGAGATTCACACAATCTTAACAGCCAATTCCACTTGAACATCGTACGCCAAATAAAGCTCTACTTCTGAACAATATGTGCACATTCACCGTTTAGAAGCACCGGCACTAGGCCGATCATCATAATCATCATCATCACCATCATTGCCAACTGTTATGCATGAACCGCATCCTCGTTGCTGGTGCTCCAGAACTACTGGAGCATCACACGTAAAGTACAATTAATCATTTATACTCGGGCAGCTGGCAGTCCTGACTCACGAATCTCTGATCTCACTTAGACCCTGGGTGGGAGTTCGCAAATCAAAGCTGTAACGGATCGCCGTATGCAGGTTTTGGTACTTAAACTCGGCTACTTTGAAAGTGGTAAGCAATAAGGAGAACCGCTACGGCCGATGGTCGCTTAAATGTTGTGCCTCCTACGTTCCACGTGACGTGATGCAGGCGAGATATCTTCAGCAAAGACACCAGTTGTAATCCGATAGCCCTCTGCAGGAGCTTTTGCTTTGGGGTCGATTGGAAACCGAAAAATATTTCATCATCGATGTTTTCGAATGAGTTTATCAAGATAGAATCAACTCAGCGCCATGCTAGTAAAAACGTCTTATTTCCTATTTTGTAAAAAAATACTAAATTCCGAGAATGCACCTCGTCCGCAAGTAGGGTGATTTACAGCGCTTGCATGGAAAAACAAACCTCCGGAAATCTGCGCGTTACGTGACATCGTCGTGATTATGTACATCTACCGAATGCTTACCAGCGGCAGTCAGTGTACAAATCATATGACGAAAAACATCGCCAAGACAATTATATCTCAATCGCAGCATCTCAGTGCATAAATTAATCTTGAAAGCTCAGTAAAGCGTCAGCCGTTGACACACACACACACACACACACAAGCCCCGCTGCGCTGCGCTGCGGCCGGCAGTGCTGGGTGTAGCGAACGCAAAGGAGGTCGAGTTTTCCCCGTGAAATGTGTAGGCACATAATTTTCTGCGCTTCATTCCGGTGCAGTAGGTGCACTGCCTCCGGCGTTCAGAATAGCAACCGTCCACGGAAAGTACTGGATTGTTTCTTTTTGTTTGCTACAGGTGTTTAGTTTGTGTTTCAATTGCGTGGCGATAACACAAACGTTGCCTGACATGCAAATTTGGCCGCCATCCACCAATTGTTGTAGCGTCGCAATTTTGCCTTGCGTAGGAGTGCGAAACCGATCCGATGCCCCAGACGAGATAAAATATCACTACGCCATCATCATTTGGGGTTGTCGTTGCCTCTACGGTTGTTATGAGAGCATGAGGAAAGAACAACCGGTGTATGTTCAGCCTACGGTACCTACGGTTGATTATCTCGATTAATTAAACGATGCTGTTTTGATATGCAAAAAGAATTTTTGCCAGTGCGTAAGCTGTTTTATTTATTTTTTACTCAATCTATGTTGCAACCGGGGTTACTTATTATTTTAGACTAGAACAATGTTTGCAAATAACAACTGTTCATTTTGACGTAGGACTACGTTTTTCAGGAAGGTAGCTGGTATAGGGGGTCATTCCAAAAATCGAAAAATGCGAGCGTCGCGAAAACCGAAAGACTTTGAACGCTAATAGCTTAGCGGTTTCTAGATCGATTGGAAATATTTTTGTTTCAATTGATCGGAAAATCTTCTACGCATCAACCCCAATAAAGAAACCTATTGATTTCAAAGTACGCACTATTGAGAAATTGGAAATGATAATGAATGAATAATGAAGCATTGTCTAACTGGAAATCCTCGCTTCGTGATTGGTTGCAAATTACGCCATCATAGTTTTAACGCATCTTTCCCCGTCCCAACAGGTCGAAGTTTCTTTGCGATAGGGACGGGAAAATTATCATTAACTACTGATAGCTATCAGTAAGCAACAATATCACTAAGTATCAGTAAGGTTTCGCTGTTATTGATGTTTACTGATACAGTTACGCCATCCCGCTAGAAAAATTAGCTAGATTAAACTTATTACGATAGACGAGGATGGCACAATATGTCGTCGTCGTCGTCAGCAGCCTAGAATCGGAGTGGCTCGTACTGTTTCAAGCAGTGATTTTCCCAGTCGTCTCAGAAGTCGCAAATAACTTTCGACTTGGTCGAGCCTTCTTGCACGTTGAGCCCCCTTGAAGAGAACTGTTTTCGTCAGGCTGTCGTCCGTCATCCTTACGACGTGCCCGGCCCACCGTAGCCTTACGACTTTCGTCAGATGTAGGGGAAGGGCAGTAAAGACGGACACTGCGGGAAAGACGGACACTTATCATATTTCATAAACAATAATTTTTTGAAGCAAACCAATGATGGGAAATGTTTCTATAGACTGAATAAACACTTTTGAATTAAACTGCCGATTTCTAGCAGAGCAGCTGTCAAATTTATAAGCAAAACAAAGAAAAAATGCCTAAATACGCTAACCGATGTAATTTTGTGTGTGAAGAAAATAGCTGGTAAATCGTTAAAAAGCAATACTTTCGTGCTATATCGACGACATTACATAAGTTTGACCCTTCACTGAATGTCCATTGGAAATCTAGTGAATTTTTGAATATTCAGTAAAAAGTTATTAAAGTTTGAAAAAATGGTATCCAAGTCGGGAAAGACGGACACCCGAAGGTAGGGAAAGACGGACACAAAGATTCCGTATTCATTTTGCCTAACAACGATTAAAATTGCAAATACTTGCATATTATACATGTAAAAGTATCCAGAAGTCATTTAACAGTTGGAATAGGCCAACTTTTAGAAACGAATGATTCATCACCAATTAAAATAATGAAGATTATAAAAGGGAACCATTTTATTTCCTCGCTCAAAGGGGGAATTGGGCAGGGGGTTTTCGCAAGCCAATTCTTTCCTAAATATCATGATGAAATATGTTAATCTTTCTTAATACTGATAATTCGTCGGCGCGTGACACCTTTTCGCGAGTGTCCGTCTTTCCCATATCAAGTGTCCGTCTTTCCCGCCCATGCGCAGAAACTCTGATTTATACATAATATTTATAATATTAAAAAAAGTATAAATTTTGGAAGAAATTTTCTAGTACACGCTGTAACTTTATTAGACAGAGACTTAAAGTTTCAGTTTGTATGAAAATTGCAATCAATACAGTTATATTTGAGTAGATATTGACTCTTGACCTTAAGGTGTCCGTCTTTACCGCCCTTCCCCTACAATGAGAATCTCTTCAAGTAATACAGGTAGCTCCAGATTCATACGCCACCCCCACCACCACTCGCCGTTTTCAGTGTGCACTCCACCAATTATGGTCCGCTGTACCTAATCCGCACGAATACGGCATCAAATTCATAAAGAACTACTGAACTAACATGGGTTTTGAACATTACCGGCTTCGTATGGTAGCGTATGCTTCTTGATCGCAGCGTTTTGAAAATGGCAAAATGGGCCCAACTTCCCGCTTGAATGCGCCGCTGAATCTGGTTACTATTATAGTTGTCCGCGATCACCAACGTTCCAACGCTTTTCATATATATTTGGTGTTAGATGTATTTATTTTTAGCCCAATCCTTGTAGACTCCGCTTTCAGGCTGGCGTAAACTGCCTCGACCATCGCAAGGTTCCTGGCTATGATATCAAAGCCATTTGTAAAGCTTAGTAGTTGGCTTCCCTTGATGAAATTCATTCCAATCGTCGGATCACCCCCTCAAGAGCATGCTGGAAAACCGACACTTTGTCTCAACCCTCACCGTGTCTTTAAGGGGACTCGAATGTGTCCCCGAGATGCGTGAAACACATCCTTCGTTCCAATGTAGCTCTCATCAGTCACGTCAGTTTATTCGGAACACCGGATTATGTGCCAAAGCTGGCCTCAATCGACTGTATCGTATGCTGCTTTGAAATCAATAAAGATGTGATGCGTGGACACGTTGTACTTTCGACATTTCTGCAAGATCTGTCAGATGGTAAAAATCTGGTTCGTAGTTGGGCAAGTCCCCATGAAGCCCACCTGAGAAATTACAATGTAAACTTACAACGCAGTAATAATATTACAAGTTCCTATTGTACTAGTACTGGAAACTATTGATAGTTATCGGTTACAATTTTTAATGATAGTTTCCATCTCTATTTTGCGAGTTGCGACGGTTGAATCTAGACCAATCCAAGCACAGATATCAAGCTTGGAAAGTACGCCAGAGTGCAAAACCACCCCTCTTCTTCAACCGATGTTGTCGTTTGAACATTGAACTTTACCTAGTCTAATTTGATGTCCTGAAAGCAAACAATTTTGTAGAAGTATAAAACCATTCCTATCTCTCAACCGAGTTTATCTATAAATATTGAATCTAATCCAAACTGATGGATTACCTACGAATGGCCGAATCATGAATGGCCGAAACACAAATGGCCGAAATAATAAATGGCATAATATATCTAATGGCCGAATCACGAATGACCGAATTTCATATTTGGCTGAAAATTTTCGCTGCCTGTACCTGCACAAACGTTGCGTGCATGCTGTCCTTACTCGCTGCCGCTCGTTCGGAGTTAACTAAGGGATAACCCCTACTAGTCAGTAAACCTAGGAAAATGCATGCACCTAAATAGTAGTGGTTTCTGTAGGGGGGCTGCCCCCCGCAGTGGCCGGCGCTTCCGACGGCGGGTCACCGGCGCACACTCGCGGCCTGCGGCCGTCTCGCCCTGAATCATCTAGGAAACATTTGCTACTGACTCGGTGAATAGGTCTCGTATTTGCACTTAGGGGAAGAAATAGCTTTCAATTATTATTACACTATAGTAAATAGTTGTGTTGCTTATTTTGTTCTTTGTTTGATTAAAGTAATTAGTTAACTGCTTGCCAATCCATGTTTTTTTTATTGAATAGTTATTTAGGCATTCCAAAAAAATTCGGCCTTTCGTGATTCGGCCTTTCATGATTCGGCCTTTCGTGATTCGGCCTTTCGTGATTCGGCCTTTTGTGACTATTGTTGACATTCGGCCATTTGGATTTCGACCATTCGTGATTCGGCCATTTGTGTTTCGACCATTCGGTACCAGCCCTTCGGAACCATTGTCTTACACGGAAACAGGGCTGAAGCAATATTTGTGCATGTGAACGCAGCAATTCTCAAAGCAAACCGTAAACCCGTTTGTAAACTCTTTTCACCGTATTTTCAAAACAGATTCGCGAGTTATGTAAAACATTGCTAGAAATTTTCAACAAGTAATATCCTCCTGTTGATATCGCATTACCCGTATAACAAAAAATTACACCAAAACCGCCCTAAAATAACATTTGCACATAACTCAGCAACTATGCTTCGTAAGCAATCAAAGTTTATGCTAGATTCAAATTGTCAAAGTAGTCGCCCATTAATGCCAATGTAGTCAATTTACTCGGAATCTGCACCGATAAATCATTAAATCGCACTTTTACCCCTCCTTACTCTACAACAAAGGTAAAAATGTTGTTTCAACCACATTTATGGTTGTTTTACGCACAAACAAAAGTTTCATTATGTTTCAAACTGATATGTATGATTGAAATGAAAATATTTATTATTATATCGAAAACTCATTTTAACAATACTTTACTTTTAATTCAATACTGTTATTTTCAAATAGAATTTCGTTTTGAAACAAAAATATTTTTAGTTCGTTATAAAAAATTCGTTTGAAACAAATTGGATTTTTTTCGCACCGTGATAGAAACGAAACCTTTCCCCGAACAACCCCGTTGAGAATCGCGGCTATAACGCTGACAAACGCACAGAGTCGCGCGCAGTACCGTCATGCCGGGCTTCTTTGGATACGTAGGGCTACTTTGGACATATTTATTTTCAATACAATAAATAATTGAATATATCATCAACGTACCTAATTCAATTACACATCGCAAGCTAAAACTTGTACGGACCTTATGATACATTATCTTGGTCGTTTTTGTTTTGCTACATTGTTGTTTTTCATGCAAACAGTAGATTGAGCAACGCAGTAATTTTTTTCAATCGAGTAACTTTTGACCAGAAATAACGTAAAGCGACTGTAAAACATTTACCAACTGCTGTTGAAACATCATTTATTATGTCAGGTAAGAAACAGAATTGTTAATTTGTTTGAATATATTGCGAAAAACAAATATTCTACATAAAATTTAAACGACCCACCAATTACGCCGCCATTTTGGTTGATTGCTTAAGTGCTTGTTTTCTTTCTTTATAGGATCTTGGTTTATACGTATAAACGAGTAGCGGGAAGTCGCAAGTATGGAAATTTCACGGAACAAAGTTTGTCTGAATGCCTTGAAGCTATAAGGAAAGGAAGTATCGGTCGCGAAAATATGCCATTCCGAGGTCAACTATCTAAAACAAATTGAATGATTTGCATCCGCGGAGTTATGGGCATCCTACTGTTTTCAACGAAGCAGAACAGAAAGAATTTGCTAATCATATGATGGTGCTAGCTGATTGGGGATTTTCAGTCGGAATAGCCTATTTCCGAGCGGCTGTCAAAAATTATCTCGATGCACATTTCATTCACTGCAAAAACACCATGACGAAGTCGTCGGTTTGAATTCTAGCTAACCACGAAAACGGAAGCTGAACGTTCCAGTAGGACAAAGTATCACCCCGGCGGACTTGTCAATGAACAACAAGGCGGAAAACATTATCCCAAATAAAAAGGAGTCTAAGAAGAAAATGAATCAAACTTCATTTTCCTTTTAAATTTCTCATGAAAATTGACAAAACTGGTTCAGAACTGCAATCATTTGTAAAACAATTACTTTTAAAATACAATTACATTTGATTTAAAATGGGTTGTTATATTTGTCCAAAGTAGCCCGCCTCATTCAAAGATTAACGTTTATTTGACATAGCAGGGTCATTTTTGCAAATAAGCATATTATTGTAGTTTATACTATTCTTAGTTGTTGGTCAATGATGGGCCAGTAAAGATCAATTAAAAAAGCGTTGCTATTTTAAACAAGTTTTTAAAGATTCTCTAGCAAATTTAGATTTGAGCTTAGAATTGTCCAAAGAAGCCCGGCACGACGGTACCTTACAAGTCACAAGGACTTGCATAGTGTCGTCGTCCCGTCAGTAAAATGAGTTAGATTCTTGATCCAAGAATCGAACTTTTACCCCGTCAATAAATCGAACTTTTGCCCCGCTAGGCGCTTCACGGAGTTTGATTAAATTATGAAAAAACGAAATATATTTTGTAAATTCTTCTCACTGCAATTTCAAGAGAGATATCTGAGTGATGTAAAACGCTGCTACAATTTGTCAACAAGTAATATACTCCTGTTGATATCGTATTTGCCGTACAACTAAATATTACACTAAAAGCGTTCTAAAATAACATTTTCCCATAACTCAGCAACTATGCTTTGTAAACGACAAATGTTTATGATAGATTTAAGCTGTCAAAGTACTCACCCATCCATGCCATTGTAGTCAATTTACTCGGAATCCACACTGATAAATCATTGAATCGCACTTCTACCCCTCCGTGCGGTGACAGCCGGTGTAACAAGATCTGGGAGAGTACTTGGGCGGCATTTACTAGCGCAGCGTTGTGCTGCGATAGTGTTGCAGCAATCGTCAGGAGCTGATCACCTGTTTTGTAGAAGGAACTAGCCATTTCTTCTATCTATTCCTCCTTTCAAATCTAACCAAGAGTGGTGCCGTTGCCATCATTTCTTGGCCTTGTTTATAAAGCTCTACCGGTTTGCGATCCTTACCGGAGGCTTTGTTGATCTCCAGCAACCAGATTTGACTTCTTGGAGATCAGGTGCTGGGACATTATTATCTTCCATGGGCACTCCTAGGTTAACTTCCGTTTCTCCTCCTCGCCAAGGAGGACGGCTTTGATGTATGTGATATGCGGTTGACAGTTTTGAGCGCACATATACTGCTACTAGGTGATGGTCAAAGTCAATATCCGCACCCCGTAGGGAAGGTATGTTCGCGATGTAAGAGAAGAACCGGCCATCTATGAGTAGGTGGTCTATCTAGCGCATTGTACGTCGGTTAGGTGATTTGTGGATACCTTTGCGTAGGAAATAGGTGTGTCGGATCACCAGGCCTCAGGAAGTTTATATATTGGCCGTTATCGTTCGTATCGATGTGCAGGCTTGGAGTCCTATCACCGCTCTAGAGATTTCTTCACTACCGACCTGAGCGTTCATATCCCCGATGATGGTCTTGATGTTTCATGGCGAGTAGCTGTCGTACGTTGCCACCAGCCTCGCGTAGAACGCTCATCGTCAAGTCTATCCTCGTGCGGACAGTGCACGTAGATGATTCCGTAATTGAAGAAATGGCCCTTCATCCTCAATAGACACATTCTCTCGTTGATCGCTTTCCAATCTATCACGCGATCCTGTTTTCTGCACAACACTACAAAGCCCGTTCCCAGTTCATTGGTAGTGTCACCGCTCCGATAAAACTGGGCCTTTCCGTCGCGGATTTTTCAAACCTTCTCTCCTTTGGCGAATTTACGGAGTTCAAGCTGTTCAAGCCTATGTAAGTCGATGCCAAATATTCCGATCCGTATTTGCTTGAATGCTCGTAGTAGTTTGAGGCTGCAATCTTATCGTCCCGGGACAACACCATGCCTCCTTCTCTGTCGGTGTACAACCTCAGTTTCCACCGGGGTTGGTAATCCGATCTCCGCAAAGATTGCTCTTATCCCGGCTGGTACCACGAGAAGGTAGGGATTTGAGTTGCTAGATAAGAGGCTAAAAACCATTATGGAGTCTGTATTACGCATTATCCAGCCGTTCATCACGCCGGCGGTAATGACGTAAAACTCTTTTTATGTGTGTGTGTGTGTGTGTGTGTGTGTGTGTGTGTGTGTGTGTGTGTGTGTGTGTGTGTGTGTGTGTGTGTGTGTGTGTGTGTGTGTGTGTGTGTGTGTGTGTGTGTGTGTGTGTGTGTGTGTGTGTGTGTGTGTGTGTGTGTGTGTGTGTGTGTGTGTGTGTGTGTGTGTGTGTGTGTGTGTGTGTGTGTGTGTGTGTGTGTGTGTGTGTGTGTGTGTGTGTGTGTGTGTGTGTGTGTGTGTGTGTGTATGTGTTCTAGTTCATCCAGTTTAACATTCATCACACCAGACACTTCCTAAACACTCACTCCCCGAAAAAGGATCGTATGTTAGTAGTCAAGGAACAATATGTGTTTTATAGAGAGCTTATAACGAAATATAACCGAGATTGGTCGTAAAAACCATCATAAGATTGCACTCACACAAGGTTAAATTGTTACTTGGGTACTTTACGTGTTTAGGCTCTTTTATGCATTTTTGTTGATAGTTTTAGGAATGTTTTGGAATCACTATATTGTTTGGCCTTATTTGGTCATTCCTGTCACTTAAAAGCCTTTGGATAACTTCAACGTTGACTTAAAATCGCTTTTGGTGCTTTTCAGAACGGACTATTACAAGTGTTCTTGGAATATTTACGGCATCAATTTTCTGTTTAGCATTTCCAGAACTGTCAGAACTTTTGTCACTTGGTTCGGTCTGTCTTAACACCGACCGTTTGTCCTCTACACTAACATTACTGCGAATCCAATCTTTGTTGCGAGTTACCAAACATAATCGATTTTAAACTAATGACAATTATAACAATTTTGCTAGCTTAATAAGCGCATTATGTTACATTTAGTACAAAAAAAATTACAATATCGAGCAGAAGTATGTATATTAAAGCGAATGGAGAAAATATTTTCGACAATTAACTACAGGGTCTTAGTTTCAAGGAAAAAATTATAAACGATATTAAAATGTTCAATGCTGTTTACTAAGCTACCGAGTAAATTGAAAATACTATGCATAGCAAAAAATAGGACAACCAACATCATGCTAGCTGATGCGATCGATGCGGAACGTGCCACTGCGTATCGGCGAGCTCCACAAAAGTAGGACAGACGCTTCCTTGAAACGTCTATTTTGCAATTCCCCCCCGAGCAACTGACTGTGTCGAGTGTCTCCTGCGGTGGCACTACGGTCCTAGATATCCATCGGCAAGCAAAAGAACGTGCTCCATCATATTTTGTAAGGTGAGCGCAAATTTGCCAGTTTCGTCACCTTGGAGTGAACTCAAAGTGGCGTCGAAGATGAGCTCTAAATAAGTCACCTTTGCACCATGGCAGTGTCGGTGCGGCTCCGTTTCGCAACTGTTGATGAATACTGCTTCTATTCAAGCGCAAAAACATCCTGCATCCTCCCGGGTACTGTGCAAAGCCGGATCATCGCAGGGCACGGACGGAGCACTGCGCTGAAAGCGACGACACGAGCCGCGCTTCATGACAGCCTATTTGTTTGCTGTATACTTTTGGTTACTGTTTTTTTTTGTTGCAACAGTATTGCCTGTACGATTTTCCGTGAACCGATGCCGGTCGAAGATCTGAACCGAGTGTTTGTCTATTTTTATTCAGGCCCATCACTTTTTCGACTCCTCTGCTACTCGACATGCGTTAAATTTTGCTCCATGATAATTGCCGATACTTGGTGGCTGATGGCTGCATCGTAGCAACAATATCCTCGAATACCATCGTTCTCATGCACCGGCATAGCTAAGGTAGTTAGCTCTACTGTCGCCGACAAAAACTTGACCCCCAAAAAGTGTTTGGTAATTTTTGAGTCAAATTCTATTCGTGCTTGCATTATAGATGGATTAAATTTTAACATCACTTGCTGAACACAATCGGGATTCGGTTAGTGACTGTGCTCCGCTCGGATAATGTTGCTTCATATGCAACAACTTAACGGCGACCTTTCGTTGTTTGCTTGAAGCAATTATTTGATCTGTTAGATCCATATGAAATAATAATCTGAGTTGAGTGTAAATAAATAATAAGGGATTTCGATAGCTAAAATT